>NC_056729.1:878991323-879291323 GCF_019279795.1 Protopterus annectens
ATGTCACAACACATCCCCTAGGAATCAGAAAGAGTCTCTCCATCCATACTAATTGGGCTACATTTGTTAGGGAATTAGCATAAAGGAGAAATCTCTAATTCAGAAACATGGTAAAGCTGCACAGAGAAACACTTCATTCGCATCTCATTACCTTGTTTCTGAATCCAACATTGAACTGTCAGGCCTGATCTGGCTAGTGTTCTCCCTATTAGCCCATGTATCACAGGGTCTATGTTACATTGAAACCTTAGGTTATCGAATATCTAAAGGTCGATCACTAAATATCGAACTCTGAACATCGCGAATGGCTGTTTTCACACAGGGAAAGAAGTCATTTGGCCATTACGCAGATTTTTGTCCTTTTTACAGTATAGAGAGATCTCGGAGTTGGTATATTTAGCTCGGGCATGAGGGGGGCAAAGCCCCCCACTTAATTTCTGTTTCCCACTTTTTTTTTTAATTCGGCCAATGGCATTGTTTCCCTGTGTGGAAACGGCTGTTTGCAGTTTTCAGAGTTCGACATTTAATGATCAACCTTAAGGTTTCGATCATGAAATATAGATCCTGTATTTCAGTAGTATGGACAACTCCCAACACAAACACATGTGCGCACACAAACACACACACACACACACACACACACACACACACACACACACACACACACACACACACACACACACACACACACACACACAGGCATATACACATTCAGATGACCAAGCATATTCACACAGTCCCACACATTCACATGCATGCACAGGTTCACAAGCTTGGTCTCTCACACACACACACACACACACACACACACACACACACACACACACACACACACACACAGTCAATATCTGCTATCTGCCTCCCATACTGTGGCCACCCAGATAGATCTACATAAACATCTGTTTCATTGCATTCATGCTCTTACAGAAATACACACACACACACACACACACACACACACACACACACACACACACACACACACACACACACACACACACACACGTTTTCACACAGAAACATACACTCCATTATAAGTAGTGAATTCATTCTATTTTTGTCTTTGCATTTTTAATATCCATATATATAATGTCCCTTACTGGGATAGTGCTCCTGTGTGAGCTCTGAAAAGAGAAATTTGTGAATAGGTGATTTACCTAGTTAACAAATTAATAAATAAGATTTTTTTTTTTAATCCATCAGCAGTTATTCATCTTATATTTATTCAAAGGGTGTGTGTCTGTAACATTTATATTACACAAGTTTTTGTATAACAGGTGTATGTATCTTACATTCACTCTGTTTACATTAATGCAGTAATTTTCCAGGTTGTATGAAGGTTCATTTATTATCAGAGTAGTGATTAGCCATGAAAATCAATTACAGAATAACACAGGCTTTCTTCTGTGGTCAAGGCTTCATGTGTCAAGTATATGTTTATGTGAGGACTAACAGCTACAAAAATTAGGAAAAACAAAGAACAATATAGATAGATGCCATTAAAGACTGAATGCTTATAATCTGTTACATCCTCAGAAGTATAAGAATATCGACCAAGATCTGTGCAGGAAAAAATGTTTGATCTGTCTGCTTAGGTGAGAAAGGGAAACATGTGCAAAAGCATGAGCTATACTAACTTGATCAAAGGAGGTTCCAGGCTATTGACTCAGAGGGAATTTTAAGCCTAGCTGTTTCATACCAATATAATACTATAGATACTCTAGTCAATACCCAGGATTGCATTTAGTAATGACTGCCCATGTCCAGAAGGGTTGTGGGCACTATCCCCAATAAAAGTTTACAGTGCCCCATCCACTTGTTTAGGTTTCTTTTGAACAGTGTCATAAAAGTGTTCTGCTTTACATGAATTGGCAGCCTATTATAATGGAGGGGGAGGTTTTTATAGATTGAAAGATCATTGTTTGTGTCTTTCGGCTTTTCCCGGTTAGGGGTCGCCACAGCGGAACTTTGGTCTGCTAATGATATTTACGTGCTGGCTTGCCGGGCCTAACGCACAACCTTAAATGAAGGAATGCCCATTCACGCATGTCGCCACACAGAAGACGTTCTAACTGAGAATCGAACGAGCAACGTCTAACTGTGAGGCGACAACGCTACGTAGCCTCAGAGACAAAAAAAATCATCATCTGTGCAGTGGTGGGGATAAAGTGGCAGCAGTGTTTATTTACATAGCAGGATATTCAGATTTTCTTAATTTTTTTCATTAGTGTTTCCATGAATAATTATGTATTACTACTTTTAAGTTGTAGGTAATCGCCAGCTGTAGTTATGATAATGCATCATTGATGGTGCTAATCACTGCAATCTTATGTTATGACATACAGCTTTCTTTACACAGGTACATGAGGTTTTAAGTGATACTGTTAGAGGAAAGAATCACATACAGTTGAAGAGTGTCCAAAGTTTCTCCATTTATTTGTGTTTGTGTTTTTTTTTATACTTCATTTTATAATGTATTCCCCTTTGAGTTAAACATTAACATACATGTGTGTGTGAAGGTCAAATTGTAACACAAATGCCACACTTAAATCACATTGAGTCAAGGTCAAATGTGTCATACACATCTCCTTAAAATAGGCTAGGTAATGGTGCAAGTAATTTCAACAAGGGCTACCATGAGAACTCTGAGGTGAGTTGGTCTGATGCTGTGACCTGCTTAATGCAGGTGATCCTGTAGACACTAATATGACAGTGCTAATGGACCTTGACTGGAACTTCAAATGAGAGGTTCTGCTAGGTGTAAATGAACACTGACATGGCTTGCATGAAGTCTGTCATGCTTGACAAATTACGGTACTTTCTTGAGAAATATTTGCAGCCTCATGTGATCTGCCCTGTCATGTGTCCAGACAGTATACTGTCCTCTTCTGCTTCCGAGATTGACTCCTTCCTGGATCTGGTCAGTCCTAACTAGTGTACAAATGAAGATGTACATGGATGCTTGCTGTGCCGCCATAATATGCTTCATGACAAACACGGCATTATACCTACTGTCTGCCAATTTCATGTAGTGCTAGAAATCGTTATGTATATGCTAGATGAATCTGACCATTTCCAGGTGACTGTGGCAGTGCTATGAGCCCTAACAATGTCATGCCACATTTGCATTCGTAATAGTATGGCAAGCACAGTTTGTTAACAGATCCATACTTCCCCTACCCCTTTCCTGTATTCATAATACTGTCATTTGTCATTCAGCAGTAACATTCAGAAACCATCCAGTAGGACACATATATGTTGAGCCAACAAAATGTCCTTAACACTTGAGTACTTCACAATTAAATCACTGCATTTCAACCACATGTGCACAATCACTAAATGACAGCAAAAATAAATTACTTTTTTTCAGTGATCACTATGAATTTCTACTGCTATTACAATAACATTTCATTAAAAAATGACAGTTTTACAGTATTCACTTATACCATTGTAATATGTCCATCATTATCAGCAAAGCAAACATTTCTTTAAACAAACTCAATAATCATACATCATTATGAACTATTTCATATTAATTTGCAATATTTCTATTATTTTTGCTTTCTTTGAAAAGACTGTGATTTCCTAAACTCCAACTCGAGTAATGACAAGTTAATATGGCAGGGTTAAATTTTTCCATATGATTAGGGTAATTTATGCATTTTGGATGCAAATTAGGCCTTTTTACACTTATTGCTATGAATCACAGTAACACATATGAACATTTAAGGCAACCTGTCTGCATAACTACCTCTTGGCTAGTCATGAACATGGCCTAGAACTGACATGAATGCACTGGGGATAGTAGCAGAGTCCCCAGCAGTCCCCAGCAATCACTAGAATGCTGCTGCAATGCACTGCTAATCTCAGTTATTCTCCAAGCTGGAAATCTTTAGAAAAGGCAAAATGGAGTCATATGTGTGAGAGTTTGCACAGCCATGAAGCATAATCCCTGTCAGTATTGTCTGGCACACCTTATCTTCTCAAAGAACTCAGCATTTACTAAAATGTGGTACTGACACACTCACACCGGAATATTTATTTCTGCAAAAAGCCCACAGGAACATATAAAGAAATTATTCCTTCATGTTACTTGGCTATGTTGTGTCTTTTGGCTTTTTCCCGGTTAGGGGTCACCACAGCCGAACTCCGGTCCACTAATGATTGACAGTAGAGTTTTACATGCTTACTTGCCGGGCCTAATGCACAACCTTCAATGAAGGAACACCCGTTCACGCATGTCACCACACAGAAGACACTCTAACTGAGAATCGAACGGGCAACGTCTAACTGTGAGGCGACAACGCTACTGCAGCACCACCACTGCAGTACCTTCATGTTACTTGGGTATAATACTCCAAAAAGGTTGCAAATTCAAGGCACAGCAGCAGTAGCAGTTGTAAGTAAGATAAAATGATGATTTCATCAATGCCTTTTATCTGACATAGAAATAAAAAGTGAATGTATTCATTAAAAAAAAACATGTAGGTGACAAAGCAATTTTGATTAAACCAAACTTGCCACTAATAAGAGTCTAATGCCCCTGCTGGTTAAATGGGTTTGGTTAGAGTGATGTCACATCCTAGCGAGAGTGGTTGTCAACTTGTGAATGACAGGCTTGCTCATACTTTCTTCATTACATTACTGGCACTTCTAATGATGGCAGTACCTGTGAAGGCATGAGGGTGCACACTGAGCTGGTCTGACAAGGAGACCAAAATTCTACTCTATCTTCTGCATGATTCATACCTGGTTAAGATCCAGGCAAGCATTAAAGGTCTGACTGGAAAAAGATTGCATCTGCAGGAGCTTGGCCAGCACCTGCCATCCCTGATAAGGATCACCCAGTCTGGATCCCAGTACAGACAGAGGTGCGATGACCTACAGAATCATAGGCCTGACCAGCTGACTGAGTGGGTAGGTATGATGATGGTGAGAAGGTCAAAGTTCTAATAGCATTTTTTGTCATATTACACATAGGTTTAAAAATAGATTATAAGAAGGTTGCATAATTGAAGGTATTTGCTAGAAGAAATGGGTCTATATCATGAGATTGACAGTTCACAATGTCGACTCACAGCTGTTCGACAAGAAAATGTCGAACTCCAATGTACTCGAACGGCCAAATCACCGATTTCTTTCCAACGGAAAGAAATTAGTTGGCCAAAAACCAATGCCACACAAAAATAAACATATTTAAGTGGGGGGCTTTGCCCAAACACCCCCTAACTAAATATTCTAACTCTGAGACTGCACTACAGTCAGGGAAAGGGCAGGTATAACAAAACAGCCAACTGTTCAAGTAAGTTGGAGTTTGACATTTTTGTTTCGAACAACTGTGAGTCAACATTGTGAACTGTCAATTTCATGATATAGACCCAGAAGAAATACACTTAATTGTAAACATGTATGTATAATTAATGTTATTATAATACTATCCACAAATATGGAATGTTTATGTGATAACATAATGTTGTGTACAAATACAATGTATATTTCTGAGAAACAAAATATAGTAAGTAGGCATATATATGTGCATCTGCAAGAGTATACTTACAGCTATTTTTTTCATGTATAAAATGGTATGTATTTTGTGACACCTGTGCACTGGCCCAGCAATCAAGGAGCCTCAATCCTCACCACTAACACTAGTGAGGGGCATCCATATAGTGAAAGGATAACAAATACACACACAGTAAAGCACAATTTTTCTTAAGAGCACACACAGATCACAATAAGTCTGCGGCTGGTTTCTCCATTTCTCTCCAGGTCGCCAATAAGACTCCCCACTGGCACAGCTATAGGGTCCAGATCTCAGCCTAGTGGGCAAACTAAAACCTCCAGCATGCTCTTTGTCCAACCAGTGCTTTGCATCTCTGCCCAAGTAACTCACACACACACACACACACACACACACACACACACACACACACACACACACACACACACACACACACACACACACACACACACACACACTTTGAGATAAGTTATATAAAACCACAGAGACACTCCTGAGGAAGGCTGGCACAGGTTCTCCAGCTGTGCCCCTTTTATCCAGACTATACGGTACTACCACTTGCCACCACCCACTAATATTTATCAGCTACTCAAAGGCCCTTATTAAAGGGTGCCCAGTTGTTACTGTGCAATATTTTTATCCAAATGGTAAGTGTGACTGAACTGCAAAGCTTATTTGGAGTGACTTGGTACAGTATCACTATATATATGCAATGTACTCTAGAGCTTAAATTATCTCTACACAAAACAGCCACAGTTGAATGGTTTAAAAATATTTAATAATGAATAGAAACACAAGATAATACCTCTTACTACACAGTGTTAGTCAAGAGTTCAAAAATCACAGAAAAATGTTTAAAATAACACAGTAGAAAATCTCTGACATCACAGAAAAACACTTAGTCTAATCTTCCTATTTCCTAGCTATATCTAACAGAAAAACTAAAGTCTAAGATCCTACTTACATACAGACATAAGCAGTGCTGGTGATGTTGGATGTTCTCAAGACAAATGCTCTAATGCTGTCATTCGTTCTGTCCTTAAATTGATAACACAGTACCACTGATTAATTTCAGATTACATCATTTCTTTCTGGTTCCCAGCCTAACAGGCTCTCAGAGGTTAATAGCCCCTTTGATCTTGCAGCTGGCCAAGAACCAGGGCAAAAAAAAAAAAAAAGAAATTATACATGCAAATTCTAGCCATTAACTCTGGCCTCAAAACAATAGGCAGAATCCCTTCATCCAGACATAACAGCTCTGAATTTTGACATCAAAGACGGTCATAAAATGCTTGGCTTACATTTCTTACAGCAGAGTGCTCTGTTGTTAAATTTTTGCAGTTCAATAGCCAATGCAGTCTTTTCACATTTAAGAGAACAAGCCTGTGGCTTACATTAATATTTGAAAATGACAGAATTATCTACAAAATTCTATCTGGCTAGGCTGACAGCCATCACCTATCTTCAGACCCCCTGGAGAATGCAAGCTAGTTTTCCAAGTGACCCTTAAGAAACGTTGCTTGAGAGGGTTAGGTCTATCTGAGTATACCTTACCCCATTCCCTGTCTTGAAAGCCCATCTGCATTGGCATTGCTAATCCCACTGTGGTGCTGCATTGACATATCATATGTTTGCAACCCTAGGCTCCATCTTAGCAACTTGGCATTTTGCTGGCTGGCTTTGTTTAACCATGTTAGGGGATTGTGATCTATCACTAAAGTGAATTTTCTTACATGCAGATAAGGCTGACGTTTCTGCAGTGCCCACATTATGGATAGATATTCCTTTTCTACAGCTGCATAACATTCCTCCCTGGGTTGGAGCCTATGACTGAGATAAACCACTGGGTGCTCTTGTCCCTCTGATGAAATCTAGCTGAATACAGCCCCCACCCCATGGTTCAAAGCATCCACCTGCACAACAAATTATTTGCTGTAATCTGGACTGGCTAAAACAGGGGGTCCTCCCAAAGCTTCTTTAAGCTTCTGGAATGCCTGCTCACATGCTGTGGTCCACACAACCTTATCTGGCCTGTTCTTCCTTGTCAGCTCTGTGAGGGGAGCAGCTATGGTACTATAACTGGGGATGAACTTTCTGCAGTACCCTGCTGTCCCTAAAAATGCCCTCACTTGCTTTTTAGTAACAGGTGCAGGCCATGCTTGAATGGCTTCTACTTTGGCAGGTTCTGGCCTGATCTTGCCACTCCTCACTCTATGTCCCAGGTAGGAGACCTCTGCCATACCCACCTGATATTTGCTCAGCTTAATGGTCAACCCTGCCCTCTAAAGTCTGCCCAGCACCTCCCTGACATGCTGAAGGTGCTCTTGCCAGGAATGGCTGTAGATGGCAATATCATCTACATAAGCAAGGGCAAGCCCTCCTGCTCCTGCTAGGATATGATCTACCAGCCTCTGGAAAGATTCTGGGACATTTATCATCCCAAAGGGCATCTTTGTGAACTCATACAAGCCAAAAGGAGTCACAAAGGCTGACCTCTCTCTAGCACTGGGAGTCAAGGGCACCTGCTAGTAACCCTTGGCAAGATCAATAGTTGTAAGGTACTTATCCCTACCCAGCTGCTCTAGGGCCTCGTCTGTCCTAGACATGGGGTAAGCATCTGACTCTGTGTGACTATTTAATTTCCTGTAGTGCACACAGAACCTGGTGCTGCCATCCTTCTTTGGCACCAGCATCATTGGGGAGGCCCAGGGACTGTTGGACTCTTGAATCACACCTAGTTCCAACATCTCCTGTATCTCCTCCTTCAGAGTCTGTTTGACTCTCTCAGGCACTCAATAAGGGGCCTGCCTAATAGGCATTTGGGGTCCTGTATCCACCTGGTGCTGCACCACGTGGGTGCACTCTGGTTTCCCAGTGAACATGTCCCCAAATTCCTGTAACACTTCTCAGATTTCTTGAACTTGGGTAGGAGATAGCTGCTGGGACATTGCTACCCCTTCCACTGAGGAGTCAGTTCGAGCCTCACTGAGGAGATCAGTCACCAGATCTCCCTCAGACTACTCCTGAAATCCACTGCAAATGCTCAGCACAAGGGCATCCCTGTCATGGTAAGGTTTCATCATGTTAAAATGGTACAATTTGTGCCACTGCCTCCTGCCTAGCAGTTTCACCACCTTGTAGGGTCCTTCCAAAGCTGCTTGCAGCTTGTTGTGTCTGACAGGAATGAGAACCTTTACCTGCTGCCCCACAGCATACTCTCTAGCTCAAGCATTCTTGTCATACCACACCTTTTTCTGTTGTTGGGCTTCTGCCAGGTTCTCCTGGGCCAAGCCCATGAGTTCCCTGAGCCTTGTCCTGAGGTTTAGGACATATGCCACAACAGACTCCTTGTGAGATTCACACTCACCTTCCCACTCATCACAAATTAAATCTAGAGGTCCACTGACCCTATGCCCATACAACAACTCAAAGGATGAAAAAACTGTGGATTCTTGGGGAACCTCTCTGTAAGCAACCAACAGATGGGGCAAATATTTGTCCTACTCCCTCTTAGACCATTAGTCTGGGGGTGGTAGGGGGTGGTCTTCATGTGCTTCACCCCACAGTACTTCCACAGACAAGCCAGCAGATCTGACATGAAATTGGCACCTCTGTCAATCAGTATTTCTTTTGGGAAACTACCCTGCTGAAAATCTCTAACAAAGACTTTTGCCACCTTTTCTGCCTCAATGGAGGGCAGAGCCACTGCCTCAGGGAATCATGTAGCATAATCCACTACCACTAGGATATTCTTTTTTCCTGTGTAACTTGGGGTACTCAGAGGCCCCACAATATCCATAGCTACCCTCTGAAATGGCTCCTCAATCACAGGTAAAGACATCAAAGTAGTTCTTACCTTGTCTCCTGCCTTGCCTACCTTTTGGCACTGCTCACAGGTCCTGCAGTACCCTGTTACATCTCTGAAAATTCCAGGCTAATAGAAGTTCTGCATAATACATCTCTTTGTACGTTTTTTGCCCATATGACCTGTAAAGCGAATATCATGGGCTATGGCTAGAAGAGCCAGATGGTAGGCTCTAGGCAGTACCAACTACTGTACGCTCTCACCCTCTAGCCCTCCCTCAGGGGTCCACGCTCAATACAGTAACCCGTTGTCCCAGTATAGAGATTCTCCCTTCCCTTGAGAATCAGGTGACTCACTAGCTACCTGCCTCAGGCCTTGCAATGTAGAGTCTGAGAGCTGAGCCTGTCTCAACTCTCTTTTTGTAACCCTTTCCAGCTCCCCTTCCACAGGAAGTCTGGCATCCTCTAACAGTTGTGCCTTACTGTCAGCCTGGGTGCTACTACTCACCTCTACCTTTGCAGTCCCTCTGTCTAAGGGAACATCAGTACACACAATCAGCTGTGGCTCACCTTCCATTTCACTGCTACAGAGTAGCTCCCTCCCTGAAGTATCCACCTCACCAGTCCTGGCTACAAGTATGCAGTCTGTCCAGGTCTCCCCCAGGCTACCAGACCCACATGCTTGTCTCCTAGCCTGACTGCATGTAACTGCATAAGCACATGGTACTGCCTCATCCAAATCCTTCCCTATCAGAACATCTGCAGGATGATAGTTCAGTACCCTTGTTGTCTCAAGACAACCTACTATTGGAATTTTGTCTTTTCCATTTACTGGCTCTCTCCTCTTTTGTTCTCCACCTTGCCTCCATTGACATCTGTATGCCACATGGCCCCACTGGTTGCATTCAAAACATTTAACGGTAGGTCTTGGACATGTACCTGGACTAGTGGCTTCCCCTGCTACTGGCAGATTCTGTTGGGGCAGTCTATGCTGCCCACCATGGGTTCCTTTAGACACATGAGCAGTACTGGGAGCCCATGTTCTGTGCAGGGATGCCCTGCTTGCTATGTATAGGTCTCCCTTCTTCCCCAACTCATCTGAAGTAGCATATTGTCTATCAGCTAACCAGATCCTCATGTCCTCAGGCAAAGTGCTAAGGGCTTGTTCCTTCACCAAAAGGTCTGCCAGTCCTTCAAAAGTGGTGACCTGACAGCTACTCACCCACCTATGAAAATAAGTGCTCAGTTCAGCAACATATTCACACACACTTTCATCTGCCTTGCGTCTATGCTCACAAAACTTTTTCCTATAAGTTTCATGTGTTAGCTTAAAACAGTCTAACAAGTGATTTTTAACAGCAGTACAATCAAAATATTCACAATCAGCAAGTTTAGACAACACAGTTACAGCTTTACCATGGAGTAAGTGGGACAGGAACCTTTGGTCAGCATCATACTGTTCACATACTGTCTCAAACATATGAATGAAACTATCAAAATTATCCCCCTCTTTAAACTGCGGAAGAAATTTACTGACCTTTTGTGCTTCTGAGGTCCAATTACTCCCTTCCCCATTACCTCAATGACTCTGGCAAAGAGTCAGCATCTCCTTCTCATGCTGTCTCTGCCTCTCTTTTTCCTCAACTTCCAGGCGTAGCAGTTTCTCATTCTCCTCAGCCTGCAACTGTTGCAGTTTCTCATTGTCCTCACTGTCTAGACACCTCAGTCTCTAAGTTGCTTCAGTTGCCAAATGCCTGGCCTCCAACTCAAGTCTCTTTAGCTCCAGGTGGATTTTTAAGTCCTCTGCAGAAAGGTTGAGCTGTCCATTATCTGAGTGTGGTAGTGGAATTCAATAGTATTGATTATATATTTTAATATTGTAAAAACTACAAGATTTACTGTGTATTTGCAAAATGAAATCAGATGGTATTACAGATGTGCTCTTGCCAGTATAAAAGCCTTATATAATATTAATGAATGTGTAACAGAATGGAGAGAAGATTCAAAATGCAAGCAGGACATACAGGTTTTGAAAATAACAGAGACACAGAGGGCAAGCTATCCTGTTTATGCAGCTAGTACATGTAGAAACACAATTTTAAATGTTGATTATGACAATATAGTGAGTCAGGCTGATAGGGTTTGCTCTAGCAAGTATTAATACCAGCATGTATCCATTAAGAAGTAAGTGAAGAAAAGTAATTGAATGTGTTGCTCCAAAGAAACTAGCTAATTTGAATAGTTTGGATCATTAATTCATCAGACCTCCTAAGTAACAAAAAAGTTAAATGGGATTACACAAAGAAAAGTTGCATGAAGAGACTACTTAAAGAAAAGGGAGACTATGATTGACACTACTTCATCAAATATTTCAGTTGAAATAGATATTACACTTGATGACATGGATAAAAGGAATAACAATGTTTATGTGCACATTTGTCCAGAAGTAGTTATAATAAAGAAAAACAAAGAAACGGATAGCACAATAAGTATGGGAAGTAAGAAAATTGTCCGACTGATGAAGATATAGGATGAACATCAGAAATGTGACAAGAATTCGGACATATTGGATTCACAAACAGAAACATCAAACAGTTAATATGTACAACACTTTTATAAAAAATAAGACAGTGAATGGACAGGGTAATAATATAAGTCAAGAAAAAGATAAATAAGCTGGAGCAGTACATGATGAATTGTGGGAAATAAAAAAAGTTTATGATGAAAGAAATGTAGCTTTGTTTAAAGAAACTTGTGACAATAGTTCCCATATGAAATGTTGGCTAAGAGGTACAAATACAAAGAGGAAAACAGGGGTTTATGGCTGAGGAATTAACTGATAAACTTAGAGAAGAAAATGTCATTAGTTGGAAATGATGCAGAAATAATTGATCAAAACTCAGATAAACAGCTTCAGTTAAGGAATTTAATTTCTCAAGACATACCCAGGACTTCAATAAACTCCATGTAGGCTTTGCATTAAGCCTATTTAGAATTTCCATATTAGCATAATTTGCAGCAGTGCTAATCACATATCCATGCTGTTCATCATGCTTACACACCTACAAGCATGGTTTTGTGGCCATCGACAATGCTGATGCAGTGCAGCATGAGCACAGAAATAAGCAGCATTCAAGTTTGTTTATGTGCAAACCTGCTCAGCGAGCTTACACAGACAGCCACAATGACTACCGAGGTGAAATGCAATAATAGCAGTATTAACACAGCAAAGAAAAGTGTACTGAGTGCAATGTGCACTACAACAATTATTTACATTATGAGGTATTGGGAAGGAGGAAAATGGCAAGGGCAAATGCAATGAAACATACACTAGGCAGAGGAAGTGTGCTGATGAAAATGGGTGCAGACATAAATGATACAGATGAAGAAAGAGGAAGAGGGCATGGCAAATATGGTAACATCCCCAAGATAGAATATGTCAATGTATATACAGTTACAAGACAAGTAAGTAGCATAACATTAAGCACATATGTAGTTAGCACAATACATACTGCTTTCTACACCTCCTGTGCAAGAATATTATATCACACATTATAATATTTGGATTGTGCAGTGGTGCAGCGGTAGCATTGTCACCTCACAGCAAGAGGTTCTCCGGTTCGATTCTCAGCTAAGATTCCTTCTGTGTAGAGTCTGCATATCCTCCTTGCATTCATGTTGGTTTCCTCCCGGTGCTCTGGTTTCCTCCCACATTACAAAGACATGCATCTGGAGCATTTCTCCCCAGGCCTCTGCTGAAAATTGGTGTTGTTCCAAGTCAGACTTTCCCAATTAACAAATGTTAAATAAATATATGTGTGGTGTTCACACAAGGTTACCCATCAATGGAGATGAATGATTGTGATATGGACTTTGCTGACATGCTCACTGGTGAGAACATTTAGCAAGTATGCTATATCCAAAAAGGGGGTATGTGTTTAGTGTACAAATCTGCAAAATTACTTACGTCAGCATGCCTCTCCACCAGTCATGGATATATAGCAACAGACTCTTGAACAAATGTAAACAGAAATAGGAAGGGACACTTTTAAAATATTATGATTATTAATCTGTGGCATTGAGAGAATATGTGAGTGTAACTCATTATATATGTTCTGGAGGAATAGACATGTTCAATTGTAATGATTTTCAGTATTTTATAAGGGGAATTCACCACACCTTCCCAAAAAGACTACTTTTTGGAGGGGTTAAGAGGGACAGTGTTAAACCTGGAGTTGAAATCAGGGGCAATCCTGGCCAGTTGAGATCTGCATGACACATAAGCCACAATTACCACCTGCAAGAATCAAACCCATGCAATGTTGTTACTGAGCTGTGTATTTACTGAGTGCAACACAGAAAGACATGTCATGCAAGCATCTAGAAGAATACCTTGAAGGGAAGACTGCACTGTCAAACTGTAATGGGTATGCATCCCAAAGAATAGTTCTGTACGGCCGACAAGATGTGTGGCAGCTCACTGTGCTAATGTGATACACTTGACTAAAGCATCCCTGGCTGACATAAGTATTGGGCATATGGATAACAACACTTACAAACAACACATTATTATGAATGGATGCCCTACACACAACTGTGTATTCTATGCATCTGCTGCATGCAATAGCAATGAATCCTGTTGGAAGCACCTGCTATTGATACATGAATTAAGAGGTGATCCATTATAATGAATGGTATAGCAGTATGTGAGACTGATGGCGATGCATCAACTATGCCCATGAGCACAGAAAGTTCAGCAGTGCAAAATCTAGTGTCAATGATCAAGGAAGATGTCACTGTTATATTGTTCACATACAAAACAATACATTAAGCACCCTCTGCAAGTACAGATCAACACCCAGCACATGTGCCACATGATCACTGTCTCCCTGTCATTGCCAGTGAAAATGTTATACTGCCATAAAATCCTAACACATCCTTATGTGTTCATGCAAACTATCAAGTGGTAATAGTATAAAAACACTGGAAGCAAGAGGCCAAGACTGCTATGTTAAAGAATACAAAAAATTATTTCCACAATAAACAAACGGTGAGCGCTTTCGTGGACCAAGCCACTTCATCAGACAATAATCATAACTTAAAAGCTCCTTTTATACCAGTTCATGACAATTAAGCAAGTGCAAAAATCTCCACCCACATTTAAAGCAACAGAGCAAACAGCCATAAAAATTGCAATAGCATGTTACAAACACAATATCATATGTAAAAAATATAACAAATAAATATAATTACAACAACCAAAGTGAGTTCCTATATAAATAAAAATTAAAATATAATCATTTAAGCAAATCCCTTCCTAATAAAATGGGCTTAATGTTAATCTTGTTAAGTCCCTTCCCCATACTGTTCTTGAGTCTTACAATTCATTCCAGTTCTTTTGTTTCCACTTTTAATTTTAGGTCTCTCCCTCTAAGACCAACTACCACCCTGTCAATCACCATGAAGACAAATTTATGTGCAACTCCATGAGCTTTGACATGTCTCGCTAGAGCATTGGTTTCCGCTTCCCTCCCTATATCATACAGATGTTCACGCATCCGATCCCTCAGCTTCAAGTGGTAATACTGATGTGATGTAGTGCAATGTCCGTGATGCAGTACAGTCACACTACAGCTGTACTTATGGTACAATTGGACTTCAGGCTGTACATCACATCCAGATAAAACCTTGAGCATGAATCACATGCAGCACAATGGAACTGTTAACACAGTTGTACAGCTCTACCTATTTCATGCCATTACATCAATTGTACATCGTATGTCTATATGTTTATCAGTGGAAATGTGTAGGTGAGGTCCCAGACACCATATATAGACACATTACAACTGCGTTGGATGCAGCTCATGCAAAAAACAGTTAATGACACAAGTGCTGAGAGTCACACAATGCTTCTTGGGCACACCTGTATAATCCTTGTAAAAGTACACACAATAGTGCATGACAATGAATCCCCTCAAGGTTGCAAGTGCAGTATTACAACATATGGATAAACCCAGGCATATGTGCCCACATAATCAGTATGACGTAATATTGCTATATGTCAGATAACATTTCCAGACGCTAGGTATACAGATGCACACCTGTGCCGTACTGCATCTTTTGCTGTGATGGTTGTATGATGGTTGCATGAAAACTGTAGACTGTTGATATATTACAGTACAAGAACACATGCCTTAGTTAGGCAACAATATACATAGCATCATCCAATGTCAACACTCCTCACGAGGTGTATTGCTACAGCTGTTATGCAAGGAACATGTAACCAAATGGCAGTAGTGGTCATCAATACAGTAGCTTAAATCACAGATTGGAATACACTGTTGTAGGGATGCAGGATATCCACACATCAACATAGCAACATGTGGATGACAACAATATTGACATGTGCAATGTTCATAGGGTCATAGGACATTACTAGGCTACCATCCAAGTGCACATAAAATCCTAGCCATAGTTATACCATTTAAACACAAATCACTATAGAGAAATTATGGAAGATAGAAGGGGTATGTGCGTATGTTTGTATATGTTTAATTTAATAGAGACTGACTTTGTCCATATGAGACATGTGCACAACCCCATGACAGAAGTAGCAATCACACATCCAGTGGTCTGGAGATGGCTTGCAGAGTGCCATGGAGGGTCTCTGTTTCATGATGTGTCTGTGTGCCTCTTTTAGTTGATGGCATCAATCAGTGTTCCATAGCAAGGATATTATGTGGACAGAAGGAAAAATGGGATATTGGATTCAGGGAACTATATAAAAGGTTCTTCTAAGTGGGAATCAGATTAAAAGTGATTCAAAACATCATACAATTACTGTAAAATACCAGCAACCCCCCCCCCCCCACACACACACACCAGTTGACTGAGGTCAGATTTTCACAACACAGCAGTATATGTACAGAATCTGTATTCCATACAATGTAAGACTACTGACACCACAGATGTCTGACTTTAACAGTGTCAGAGTGTGCTTTATAGGGGATGAAATCATCAGTGTATGCTGAGAAGCAGATGTTTGGGTAGGAGTGTCTGACATAGCTTTGGACTCACTTCCTGGTGTAAAATTTTCCCCAGACTAATAGTTGAATGAACACTCACAAACACACACACACAACTTGATTGCTGTGAGATTAGAACCCCTACGTATCTAGTTACACACACTGCAAAACCCAGTATTTAACATTAATACCACCATACAACGTACCTTCCAATACTTCTATACTATCTACCCTCATCATCTAAAGTTACCATCCTTATGATCATCACATAGACTTCTTGTAAATATTTCTAAATCAAACAACAGGACTGGGAACTCTCTCTTCACTAATACTGTCGGAAAATCCTGGAACCTTCTTCCCGGTGAACTTTCCTCTATTCCCTCTATATCACTTTTCAAAAGCAAACCTGACTAATCAACTAGCTCTTCTAATCTTGGTTCTGCCTACCCTCTTCTTCTCATTAATCAAGTTCTATTTTTCCTTAATAACAACAAAACCTTATCCTTCTAGATACTGTTACTTACATCTTCTGGAAGCTTATTATTGTGACATCTTTTTACTAATATAATTATATAATAAGCTGCCTTCTTTTTTATATTATGTATTGAACCTGCATTTCATATTGTACCTGCATTTGTTTTTTGCACTATGTTATGAATGTCTGCCCTCTTTAATTATCTCTATACTGTACCTGCAATGTGCATTGCATATATTAATTTTGTATATATGATTTTGTTTTTGTTTTCATGGAGCTTATCTCCCTGGGCCCCTACTGAAAATGGATGTTGTATCCAGTTAGACTAGCCCAGTCAACAAATGTAAAATAAAAATAAAATAAATAAAAATAAATAAATAAAATACAAGTCTGATTTTAACACTGTCAGAGTACACTTTATAGAGGATGACACCATCAGCGCATGCTCAGAACAGGATGATTGAAGGGCTGTATGAAACTGCTGTGGAGTCATGTAGAGGTGTAAAAGTATCTTCTGAATGCGACTTGACTAAGGGTGGCAGGACCCAGACTCATGCTCTTCTGGCTATACACACACATTTACACAAACAAGTTGACTACTCTGAGATCAGAACCCCTATCTGTGTCACTATATAAGCTAGAGAACACAGTACCTAATGCTCAAGCCAATCAGAAGTCTGATTTTAACACTGTCAGAGTGCACTTTATAGAGGAAGACATTATCATAGTATACTGAGACCAAGATGTTGGGAGGTTTGTTTGTCTTTTCGGCTTTTCCCGGTTAGGGGTCGCCACAGCGGAACTCTGGTCCGCTAATGATTGACCGTCGATTTTTATGGTGCCGAGTTGCCAGCCCGATGCCCAACCTTCAGCGAAGGCATGCCCATTCACACATCTTTCGGAGGCCACTAGACCACGAGGAGGACATTCAGACTCCACACAGAACGCACTCCAGCCGAGAATCGAACAGGAGAAGCTCTTGCTGTGAGGCAAATGTTGGAATGGCTGTATGAAATTGCTGTGGGGTCAAATGGTGGTGTAGAAGTATCTTATGAATGCTACTTGAGTGAGAGTAGCAGGACCTGGATTCATGCTCTTCTGACTACACATATGTTAACTGCTGTGAGATTAGAACCCCTATCTATCTAATTATACAAACTCAAAAACACAGCACTTAATGCAAGGCACCACTGCAGACATCTGATTTTAACACTTTCAGAGTGCACATTATAGAGGATGACATCATCATAGTTTCACAGGTAACATATACTGTTATGAGACCTGGGTGTAAATCCATGATTTGTGATATGACTGCGTGAATGCAATTTGTAGAAGTACAGGTAAATACATCATGGCAACCTAGGTAAAAGAAGCTGTCATGTATGCATATTGCAGAAGTGACATGTACCTGCTTTTCAGGATGTTGTGCAGATGACACACACAAACACATACTTTGGAAACAGAAGTAGTGCAATGATGGAGTTATATGTCTTCATAATCATATAATGGTATGCCCATATTTATACAAGTTACTGACAATATCAATGGGATACAATGATAGATAACAAATGTCCAGTGCCACTATAAACACATAAATGTTACAATGCAGTTATGCTCTGTAATTCTAGAGTCTGTTTGACAGTGGCCTAAGTCCTGATATATCATTTGCAATTGCATTGCTACAGGGCACACATGAATATCATAAAGTATGTGTTCAGTGAAACACACATGTAACTGCCCTTCTCTTGTGTTTATAGATGCATTTCCATGTATTAGAGAATTACAGCATACTAACCAGAGACAGACATGCTAAACACTTCTTTATATAGTGTATTGCCAAGAAAATGATTTGCAGGGATGATGGCAAAGTATTAGCACATGTGTGGTTCAAATTTCAGGAAC
The DNA here is from genome assembly GCF_019279795.1 of Protopterus annectens. Lineage (NCBI taxonomy): Eukaryota > Metazoa > Chordata > Ceratodontiformes > Protopteridae > Protopterus > Protopterus annectens. The sequence continues at coordinate 879,010,051 of NC_056729.1, forward strand.
TCAAGTTTCACTTGTGAAATAGCAGTGTCCACCATTGCTCATTGCCAAACTGTGCACAAATAGGAACATACAGTAACTGACCTGATTGAGGTTAACTGCAAAACACATTTGCTTGTTGATACTGTTTCATGTATCAGGTTTGTAAGATATGTTATTGGAGATATTATTGACAGATACTATCATCTACATGCTGACGTCTGTCTTTGAAATGTTGGGGCCAAACTTGTATTGCATAAATAACTACTGACCTTGCCTTCCCTGTTTGCATGACATTAAGCACAAAACAAATGTGGGTTTCTGCTTAACTTCAATTTGGTTCACCTTCCTTCACATAAACAGGTGCAGCATTGATGCACTACCATCAGAACTGTGAATATCAATCCAAATAATTGTTTTTGGTCAGTATCCAATATATCTCCATGAGAACTTATAGCTGTGTCAGACATTAAAATGTAGGTGATTACACATATCAGACATATAATATATACACTAAAAATGATGATGGATGCATATGGAATTATTTTAAATATAACTATCTTCATGACATCAGTTAGGCAATATATAGTTAATAAAAATCATATATTTTTTTTAGGTATATTTTATTTAGGGTAGATATATGATGTGTTACATTAAGTGTTTTACACATCAATTTTTTTATTGACACAAAATGTTTGATTAATTGATTAATATATGAAGATTCAACAACATTATTTATTTGAAGCTGACTCTGATGAAGCCAGTGACCATCAGAACTGTGAATATCAATCCAAATAATTGTTTTTGGTCAGTATCCAATATATCTCCATGAGAACTTATAGCTGTGCCAGACATTAAAATGTAGGTGATTACACATATCATAGACATATAATATTACACTAAGAAATGATGTGAGATGCATATGGAATCGAACCCTTGATGCCATGGAGAAAAAAATCTTTAGTTAAGTGATTTATGTCAGTACTCCAGATACGAACTTACACTTTGGTATGTCCAGAAGTGTACAGAACTGTCAGGCTATTTCAAAGTAGTGGCTTTACTCTGCGTTAACTCTGTGTTCCAATAGCGCAGCATGTTTAAGCATCATTGCAGATAAATAACCAGATTAGTGCAGTTGATGACAGAAAATCACCAGGTTTTGCCATAGAACATGAAGAGCCATTCACCACCCCATGACACTGTTGTGTGAAGCCGAACTCTGAGCAAATACAGGATGAAAAGTGAAGGCTTTTTATTGGCTATTTCTGGTCATGTGCATGGTGTGTGATTTTATTTCTTGACCAGATTAAAGGTGTGAAAAAGGGGTATATAGGAAAGTGGTGAAATGGGGGGACAGAGATAAGAAGAAAGTGGAAGCAGTGAAGAAAATGAAAACACTGCCATCTGTGTTAGCACGTCTTGCAAGAGATTTGTGTATATTTTCGGATTAACTTGCATTGTATACCAGCATGTCTAATTGTAAAATGTAAATAATTTTTTTTAAATGTTGAGTAATTTTCTGTTTAAACAGAATGTTTAAAAGAATCTTTCAGTGATTTGATACATTTCTAACTGCACATGTTGGAGAGGGACATTCTAAAGTACTGTGGAGAATCAGATGAACAGTGAGTGATGTCATTAAAATGTTCTTGGTTGCTAAGTGATTATTTAAACAGCTGATTGACAGGAAAATAACATTGTCAAACAGCTGACTGTTATTTTTAAGAGAAGACACCAAGAAAACAGAACTCACCAAAAACTGTAAGCTTGCCTTGGCCTTGCCATTATATGTTAGATTAGATCAGGGACAGTATCCCTTAGACTAGGAAAGCTTAGTTATTAAGATAGAGTTTTTTCTAGAATAATGGACTCCTATCCTGCAGTTTAATTTTACATTTCTGGTGATTGCATTCTGGTGTTTATTAAAGGCTTGTGATTTACATTATTGTAATCTTTTTTTTATTATTATTAAATGTCTATCATTACTTTATATTTTGGCTGTAAATCAGTGTTTTTTTTTCTTTAGAGATTAGAGAGTGTTTCTACCTGTTTGATACTCCCCAGGTCACCTGAAAGGCCCGGTCACTTATGGTCATAGCTATCATGTATTGTGATATTTAATTTTCATAATTGGACACCCCTCTAGAAGGGCATGAAGACACTCTGATAGGTGGCAGCATTACCATGTTATTTTGGGGGAGAGACACAGCTGGAAATCTATGTCAGGCTTTCCCAGAAGTGTTTAGATGTTTGAGATTTAAATTTACTTTGAGTGTGAGTGTATCAGAGGTCTTAAACTGGTACATTTTGCTCTGAACTGTGTAATAAAAAATACATTTGGGGTGGACAGAAGTATATAGTCCAGTTCCAGGAAAATAGAGCATGTTCCTGTTGTGCTCTTAGAGGATAATTGTCCAATAGTACTTCTGTTTAAGTGACAGTCTCATAATGGAGTCAGTAGTGAGGTTTGCAGCTACTTAGTTACTGACACAGAATAGTAAGGGACATCACATTTATTGTTGGCAGTCAAGTGGGAGATATCCAGATGTCACATTATTGGTGGCAGCAGTGTGGAATTTTTAATTGCATTCCTGTAGCCTGTGGGTAGTTGTCATTAAGGTGTGTACTCTTGACAGCCACAAGGTAATCTTTGAGAATTCCAATCCACCATAGTTTTATTTTATTATTTTGTTAGTTAGATAGTCAGGAATAGCAGGCAAGGATGTCAACAGAAGATTTTAGCAAGCTGACAAAGACCCTGTTGTCTAAGAAGTGTGCAGCCAGAGGATTGGTGCATGCCAACCTGACCAAGGAAGCAATGATTTTTAGCCTTGGTTGCAGCCACAGCTCAGACCAGCCATTTACAAAATATCCAGTTTGGCGTTGGTGATGTGCAGCCTGCTGGGACAGGACAGTCCACCTTTTCATCAGACAACCTGAGAATCCATCTAGAGTTAAGGACACTGGAAATGGCGGCTGAAGACAGGGAGAGAAAGAGACATCTAGAGGCTGAGGAGAGACACCATCAACATGAATTGGAAACCAAATGTCTTGAACTGGAATAAGCAGAGAGACTGCGCCTGGATGCTCAATGAAGGGAAGCTGAAGAAAGGGAGAAGCAGTGCCAATATGAACTGGAGGCTGAGGAAAAACAGTGTCAGTATGAACTCGAGGTCACACATTTAGAAGCCGAGGAAAATGAGAGACAGCATGAGGAGAATGAGAGACAGCATCGGCATGAAGTCGAGCTTCTTACCCTTCAAGAGGGTTATGAAGTTAATGGGGAAGAGAATAACAGGAACACAGAAGTCATACAGGTCAGTAAACCTTTCCCTCAGTAAAGGGATGGGGATGACTTTGATAGTTTTATTCAAATCTTTAAGAGGGTATATAGGCAATATGATGTTGACTGTAAGCTCTGGGTTCAGTTCCTAAGTCCCTTACTCCATGGTAAAGCTGTTCAGGCTATAGCAAAGATAAATGATGTACATTGTCTGAATTATGATAAAATGAAATGCTTCTTGCTTGACTGTTTGAAACTAACACCTGAAGCTTATAGAAAAAAGTTTTGTGAACACAGACACAAGGCAGATTAAAGTGGACATGATTATATTGCTGACTTAAGTACTTACTTTCACAGATGGGTGAGTAACTGTCAGGTCACCACTTTTGAGGGACTGGCAGACCTTGTGGTGAGGGAACAAGCCCTCAGTACTTTGTCTGATGACATGAGAGTCTGGTTAGCAGACCATGATTGCAACTCTGCAGAGAAGTTAGGAGAAAAGGGGATCTATACTTGGCAAGTGGAGCACCGCTGCATAGGAAAGGGATACTCAGTGCTGTACATGGACATAAGGGAACCCATGGGGGCAGTCTGAATGACTCCAACAGAGTACACCAGTAATGTGGGAATCTACTAATCCAAGTGCACAGATGTTTCAAGTGCAACCAGAGGGGACACATAGCAGCCAAATGTCTATCAAGGCAAGGTGAGACACAGAAGGTGAGGAAGCTAGCAAGTGGTGATGACAAACTACCAGTTGTAAGTTATTTAGAAACAACTGGGGTGCCAAATTATTGCCAAAATTTATATCCATGCCAAATTATCACCAAAATTTAGATCCAATCTTAGTAGATGTTAAACAGGTAACTGATGTGAGGGACACAGCTTCTTATATATCCATTGTGAGGCCTGCAGTGGTTAGAGAAGAGCAGTACTTGTTTCAGCAGTCCACTCCACTAAGAGTGTTGGGAGGGACCTGCTCCAAATACCTTTGACTAAGGTTCATCTTAACTGGGAGGGTGGAAGAGGAAGCAGGCAAGTAGGTATATTCGAGGATCTTCCTGCACATCTCCTGATAGGGAATGACTTTGATGACCCAGTATCTTGTGCATATGAAGTGGCATGCAGTCAGGCTTGGAGAAAGGCATTCAGATCTGATAGTTGAGGAGACACCCAGAAAGATCTCATACCTGAAGTTGGGACTGGCATGGTGGCTGTTTCAGAGAAGGTGCTATCTGATTGCAGCAAGTCTGAATGTGAACCACAGCTGCTGTTGGGTAGTGATGTTCCTTTAAACATGGTGACTGTGAGTATGAAGGTGAGTGGTGTCAGAAGTGACTAGGATTCTTGTGGAAAGGGAGCAGGGGAAGTTTAGGAAGGTAGAGTTTAGACAGGCTCTACTTATAGATCTTATGTTACAAAACTTTTGGGAGATGGTTAAGGAGACACCTGAGGCCCAAGGAAGAGGGGAGTCTGTTTACTGGAACAAAGGTTTATTATACAGAGAATGGACTCCTGGAGGTTGGCTAGAAGGTGTAGTTATATGGCAGTTGGTAGTGCCTAGAGCTTACCATCTGCCACTCTTAGCCATAGCATAAGACATTCCTTTCTCAGGTCACATGGGCATAAGACATACTAAGAGGCATATTATGCAAAATTGCAATTTGCTCAGGATTGCAAGGGATGTGCTAGGATATTGTAGGACATGGAAGCAGTGCCAAAAAGTTTGTAAAGCAGGGGACAAGGGTAAGGCTCTATTAATGCTTTTTCCAGTTATCGAAGAGCCATTTCAGAGAGTGGCCTTGGATACTGTGGGACCCCTGAGTACTCCAAGTTCTACAGGAAAGAATACATCTTGGTGGTAGTAGGCTATGCTACCAGATATCCTGAGGCAGTAGCTGTGTTATCTATTGAAGCAGAAAAGGTGGCAAATGCTTTGCTAGAAATCTTCAGCAGAGTAGGTTTTCCACAGGAAATACTGACTGACCGAAGTGCCAACTTCATGTCTGACCTGCTGACTTGTCTGTGGAAGCATTCTGGGGTGAAATATCTAAAGACCACCCTCTACCATTCCCAAACTAATGGTCTTGTGGAGAGATTAAAGTCTACATTGAAGACTATGCTATGGACATTTGCAGACCAACATTTGAGGGAGGTCTTGGATAGTTTAAGTAGGGCAGAATTAACCATTAAACCTAGTAAGTGTCAAGTGAGTATAGCAGAGGTCACCTATGTAGAACACAGAGTAGGAAGTGGAAAAATTAGGCCAGAACCTGTCAAGCTTGGCCAGTTCCTGTTACTACTAAACAAGTGAGAGAATTTTTAGGGGCAGTGGGATACTATAAGAAATTTGTGCCCAATTATAGTACCATAGCTGCATCCATTACTGACCTAACTAGGACAAATAAACAAACCAGACAAGGTAGTGTGGACCAGAGATTGTGAACAGTCATTTCAAAAACTAAAAGATATTTTGGGAGGACTTACTGTGTTAGCCAGCCCAGATTACAAAAAATAATTTATTATACAGGCAGATGCTTCAAATTATGGAATGGAGATTGTGCTCAGCCCAGTTTCCTCAGATGGAGAACACTGCAGTGGGGTTAATAATGTCAATGCAAATGAATTTAGCATATTTACAAATGACCTCAGCTCTGCAACTAATCAAGCCTCCATTGTCCAATATGCTGATGATGCTATGCTTATCTGTTCAGCCTCATCACCCCAAGAACTTCAAGTAAAAATGCAATCTTCTTTCCAAGCATAGGAAAGCACCTCTCTGAACATCAACTTATTCTAAACCGAAACAAAACCAAGATAATAGCCTTCGGTAGTAAGAAATCCAGTACTTGCCAGTTCCTGCTCTCAATTCTCTCCTCCAATGGCACCAAGTTAGTTCCACTAACCAAACTAAACTTCTAGGTGTAACAATTGATGGGCATCTAAAATTTGATAAATGCATTTCTGTTTCAATCAAAAATGTGCATACCACCAGGTGCCCTCCGTAGGGTAAAACCATTCCTAACTCACAGTGCTAGGTTGGCCACTGCTCGGTCTCACCTGCTTTCGACTCTCCTCTATGGATCTCACATATTCACTAATTTGCGCAAGACTGACCTTAAAAATCTAGAACCCTGATACAACAGAATAGCCAAATTTGCCACCAATCACCCATATAGGATTCACCATTGCTCATCTCTCTCTCTCTCTCAGCTAAAATGGCTCAAACTCCCTAACCTTTTATCCCTCAATCAACTCACCATAGTCCACAAAATTGTCCAACAATCCAGCAACCTCCCTGCTCTTGCTAAGCTAGTCCAACCAAGCTTTAATTTCAGGCCCCTCAGATCATCAGAAAAACTAATGCTGCAGGTCACCCCTCCCATAACCTTCATGGTGAATCTGTCTACTCTTACAAAATTGCCAAACCATGGAACACACTCCTTCAGCCCATCACTAAAAACCCTAACATTTAAGAGTTCAAAAAACTCCTAAATGACTACATAGCAAAGCAGTGGGTCTGCTCCTGGTATAATCCAGGGTAATAATTTCCAAGTGTCCCTCACCATATCCACCCTCCCATAATATTAGCCCTTATGTTGTATTGCACACAAGAAAATACTACACTCTCCTGTGCTGTTGGTTGCAGGTTCCCTCGAACCTTTGCTCACAACTGGACATCCAGTAACAACTGTGAATTTCTCTATTAATATAGTTTACTTATATGTAGGCACTGCATTTAACTAGCAGTAACTGCTGGAATTCTAATTATTCTTATCTTGATTAATATTGTGGCACTTTATATATTTAGTCTAATGCTTTTGAATGCATGATTCTGTACTGTGTTTGTAATTAGCTTCCTATCTAGTCCAGTATCATCTGTAATGTGTCTTGTATTTCACACTACCTTATTGCTATCTGTTGAAGCTTTTCTCCCTGGGTCTCCACTGAAAACAGTCTCCTAGCCCAGTTGTACATTACCCGGTTAACAAATGAATGAAATAAACAAATAAATAAATAAATAATTGCACAGGAGTGGAGTGGGTTGATATTCCCAGACAAACCCATTTTTCTCAAGCATTGATTTTCAAGGATCACTTGAAAATCATGCTTAAGCCATAACTGGGGGTTGGGTGAAGAAAATTAAAACACTGTCATCTGTGTTAGCATGTTTGGGCAGGAGATTTGTGTATATTTTCAGATTAACTTGCATTATATGCCAGCATGTCTAATTGTAAAATGTAAAGTTTTTAAAATGTTGAGTAATTCCCTATTTAAGCAGAATGTTTAAAAGAATCTGTCAGTGTTTTTATAAATTTCTAATTGCGCATGTTGAAAAGGAACATTCTAAAGTATTGTGGAGAATCAGCTGAAGGATGAGTGATATCATTAGAATGTTCCTGGTTTCTAAGTGATTATTTAAACAGCTGATTGGCAGGAAAATAACTTTTTTTCAAACAGCTTATTGTTATTTTTAAAAGTAGACAGTTGAGACTGCAGTTTGTCAAGTGCTGTGCAGTCAGTAGATATCAAGGAAAGAGAACTCACCAGAAACAGTAAGCTTGCCTTGGCATTGCTATTATGTGTTATATTAAATCAGGGACAGTATTTTTTAGTTTGATGAGGAAAGCTTAGTTATTAAGATAGAGTTTTTTTTTTCCCTAGAATAATGGACTCCTGTCCTGCAGTTTAATTTTACATTTCCAGTAATTGAGTTCTGGAGTTTATAGAAAGCTAGTGATTTATGTTCTTGTAATCATTTTTATTTATTATTAAATGTTTTCATTACTTTATATTGTGGCTGTAAATCAGTCTTTAATTCTTTGAGATGAGAGTGCTTCTACCTGTGTGATACTCCTGAGGTCTCCTTGAAGGCCTGATTGCTTATGGCCATACATATAATTTATTGTGATATTTAATTTTCATAATTGGACACACCTTTAGAAGGGCATGAAGACACTCTGATTGGTGGCAGTATTACCATGTTATTTTGGAGATTGGACACAGCTGGAAATCTGTTTCAGGCTTTCCCAGAAGTGTTTGGATGTGTGAGATTTAAATTTACTTTGAGTGCGAATGCACCAGTGGTCTTAAACCAGGACACTTTGCTCTGAAGTGTGTAATAAGAAAATATATTTGGGTGGACAGAAGTATATAGTCCAGTCCCAGGAAAATAGAGTGTGTTTCTGTTGTGCTCTTATGGTAAAATTGTCAAATATTACTTCTGGTTAAGTGGCAGTCTCATATTGGAGTCAGTAGTAAGGCAGAGCACCTTCCTAAAGGGGTGGCGTAAGCCACAAAACTATGGGCTAGGCTTGTAAATGCCCTCGGGCAGATAGCCTAGTATGAACCTATGAACCTATGAACCTATGAACCTTAGTTACTGACCCAGGATAGTAAGGAACATCACATTTATTGTTGGGAGTCCAGTGGGATATAGCCAGACTTCACATTATTGGTGGCAGTGGTGTGGGATTTTTAATTGTATTCCAGCATCCTGTGGGTAGTTGTCATTAAGGTGTGTACTCTTGACAGCCATAAGGTAAACATTCAGAATTATTTTTTTTTTTAGTTAGATAGTAAAGGATAGCAGGCAAGGATGTCAGCAGAATATTTTAGCAAGCTTACAAAGATCCAGATGGCTACGAAGTGTGAAACCAGAGAATTGGTGCATGCCAACCTGACCAAGAAAGCAATGATTTTACGCTTAGTTGCAGCCACAGCTCAGACCAGCCATTCACAGGATATCCATTTTGCCATTGGTGATATGCAGCCTGCCAGGAGAGGACAGTCCACCTTTTCTTCAGAGAACCTGATAATCCATCTAGAGTTAAAGAGACTAGAACTGGAGCCTGAAGAAAGTGAGAGAATGCTATGTATGGAGGCTGAGGAGAGGCAGCATCAACAAGAATTGGAAACCAAACATCTTGAATTAGAATCAGCAGAGAGACTGCATCTGGAAGCTCAATGATGGGAGGCTGAGAAAAAGGAGAAGCAGTAACTATATGAACTGAAGGCTGAGGAGAAAAGGTATCAGTATGAACTGGAGGTCAGATATTTAGAAGCCAAGGGAAATGAAGGGCAGCATGAGGAGAATGAGAGACAGCACTCGCATGAAGTGAAACTTCTTACACTCAAGAGGATGATGAAGGTAATGGGGAAGAGAATGTCCAGACCCCAGAAGCCAGTAAACGTTTTCCTCAGTACAGGGATGGGGATGACTTTGATAGTTTTAGTCATATCTTTGAGAGGGTATGTAGACAACATGTAGACAGCATGATGTTGACAGTGAGCTCTGGGTTCAATTCCTGACTCCCTTACTCCATGGTAAAGCTGTTTGTGCTGTAGCAAAATGATGCAGATTGTTTGAATTATGATGAAATTAAATGTTGCTTGCATCACTGTTTCAAACACACCTGAAGCTTGTAGAAAAATGTTTTTGAACACAGATGTAAAGCATATGAAAGTATACATGATTATATTGCTGACTTAAGTACTTACTTTCACAGAAAAGTGAGACAGTGTAAGGTCACACCTTTGGAAGGACTGGCACACCTTTTGGTGAGGAAACAAGCCCTCAGTACTTTTTCTAATGACATGAGAGTCTGGTTAGCAAACTGTGAGTGCAACTCTGCAGAGGAATTGGGGAGAAAAGAGGATCTCTACTTGGCAAGCAGAGCACCACTGCATAGGAAAGGGATACCCAGTGCTGTACATGGACATAAAGGAACCCATGAGGAGCAGTCTAAACCACTCCAACAGAGTACACCAGTAATGGGGGAAACTACTAATCCAAGTGCACAGTTAGGGATTAGATGTTTCAGATGTTTCAAGTACAACCAGAGGGGACACATAGCAGCCAAATGTCCATCAAGGCAAGGTGAGAAACAGAAGGTAAGGGAGCCATCAAGTGATGATGACAAACTGCCAGTGGTATGTTGTTTAGAAACAACTGGGGTGCCTAATTATCACCAACATTTAGATCCAATCTTAGTAGATGGTAAACAGGTAACTGCTGTGAGGGACACAGCTTCTGATATAGCCATTGTGAGGCCTGCAGTAGTTAGAGAAGAGTAGTTCATGCTTGGGCAGTCCACTCGAATCAAAGTGTTGGGAGGGACCCTGTTCCAAATACATTTGGCTAAGGTTCATCTTGACTGGAAGGGTGAAAGAGGAAGAAAGCAAGTAGGTGTGTTCAAGGATATTCCTGCAGATGTCCTGATAGGGAATGACTTTGATGATGCAGTACCTTGTGTACATGCAGTGACACACAGTCAATCTTGGAGAAATGCATGTAGGTCTGGTAGTTTGGGAGAGACCCAGAAAGATCTCATACCTGAAGCTGGGACTGGTGTCATGGCTGTTTATCTGGTAGCAACAAGTCTGAATGTGAGCCACAGCTGCTGGTGGGTACTGATGTTCCTTTGGACACAGTGACTGTGAGGATGGAGGTGAGTGGTGGTACTAAGAGTGACAGAGAGGTACAGCTGTCAGAAGTGACTAGGCTGCATAAGTTTGGCTGGGGAAATTCAGGAAGGTAGAGTTGAGACAGGCTACTACATTACAAAGCTTGAGGGAGATGGATAAGAAGGCACCTGAGGCTCAAGGAAGAGGGGAGTCTGTATACTGGAACAAAGGTTTGTTATACAGAGAATGGACTCTTGGAGGCGGGCTAGAAGGTGAAGTGATACAGAAGTTGGTAGTGCCTAGAGCTTACCATCTGCCCCTCTTAGCCATAGCACATGACATTCCTTTCTCAGGTCATATGGGAATAAGATGTACTAAGAGATGTATTGTACAAAATTTCTATTGGACTGGGATTGTGAGGGATGTGGTAGGATATTGCAGGACTTGGAAACAGTGCCAAAAAGTGGGTAAAGCAGTGAACAAGGCTAAGGCTCAGTTAATGCCTTTGTCTGTTATCAAAGAGCCATTTCAGAGAGTGGCCCTGGATATTGCAGGTCCCCTGAGTAATCCAAGTTCTACAGGAAAGAAATACATCTTGATGATAGTAGACTGTGCTACCAGATATACTGATGTGGTAACTGTGTCATCTATTGAGGCAGAGAAAGTAGCAAATGCTTTGTTAGAAATCTTCAGCAGACTAGGTTTTCCACAGGAAATACTGACTGACTGAGGTCCACCTTCATGTCAGACCTACTGATTTTTCTATGGAAACATTGTGGGGTGAAATGTTTAAAGACCATCCCCTACTATTCCCAGACTAATGGTCTTGTGGAGAAGTTAAACTCTACATTAAAGACTATGCTATGGGCATTTGCAGACCAACATGCAAGAAGGTCTTGGATAGATTAAGTAGGGCAGGATTAACCATTAAACCCAGTAAGTGTCAAGTGAGTATGTCAGAGGTCACCTACTTAGAACACAGAGTGGGAAGTGATAAAATTAGGCCAGAACCTGTCAAAGTGGAAGCTATTTAAGCATGGCCAGTTCCTGTTACTAAGAAACAAGTGAGAGCATTTTTATGGGCATTGGGGTACTGTAGGAAATATGTGCCCAATTGCAGTACCATAGCTGCACTCCTTACTGACATAACTAGGACAAATAAACCAGACAGGGAAGTGTGGACCACAGATTGTGAACAGGCATTCAAAAACTAAAAGAGCATTTGGGAGGACCCCTTTTGTTAGCGAGCCCAGATTACAATAAAGAATTTATTATACAGATAGATGCTTCACATTATGGGGTGGAAGTTGTGCTCAGCCAAGTTTCTCAGAAGGAGAACACTGCAGTAGGGTTAATAATGGCAATGCAACTGAATTGCCCAGCAGAGGAGTGGGTTGATATTCCCAGATAAACCCATTTTTCTCAAGCGTTGATTTTTAAGGGTCACTTGAACATCATGCCTGAGTCATAAGTGGGGAGGATGTGAAGAAGATGAAAACACTGTCATCTGCATTAGCATGTCTGGCAGGATATTTGTGTATATTTTCAGATTAACTTGCATCGTATGCCAGCATGTCTAACTGTAAAATGTAAACACGTTTTTAATATGTTGAGTAATTATCTGTTTAAACAGAATGTTTAAAAGAATCTGTTAGTGTTTTGCTACATTTCTAACTCCACATGTTGGAGATGGACATTCTAAAGTACTGTGGAGAATTAGCTGAGCTGTGGGTGATGTCATTAGAATGTTCCTGCTTGCTAAATGATTATTTAAACAGCTGATTTACAGAAAAATAACTTTTTCAAACATCTGACTGTTATTTCTAAAAGAAGGCAGTTGAGACTGCAGTTTGTTGAGTGCTGTGCAGTCAGTGAACACCAAGAAAAGAGAACTCAACAAAAACTGTAAGCTTGCCTTGGCCTTGCTATTATGTGTTAGATTAGATCAAGGACAGTATTCTTTAGTTAGACTAGGAAAGCTTATTTATTAAGATAGAGTTTTTTTTTCTAGAATAATGGACTCCTATCCTCTAGTTTAATTTTATATTTCTGGTGACTGAGGTGTGATGTTTATTGAAAGCTAGTGATTTTCATTACTTTTCATTCTGGCTGTAAATCAGTGTTTTTTTATTTTAGAGATTAGAGAGTGCTTCTAACCCTTTGATACTCCCCAGGTCTCCTCAAAGGCCTGTTTATTTATGGTCATAGCTATCATTTATTGTGATATTTAATTTTCATAATTTGTCAGCTTTTAGAAGGGCATAAAGACACTCTGGTTGGTGGCAGCATTACTGTGTTATTTTGGAGAAAGGACACAGCTGGAAATCTGTGTCAGGCATGCCCAGAAGTGTTTGGATGTGTGAGATTAAAATTTACTTTGAGTGTGAGTGTATCAGAGGTCTTAAACTGGGACACTTTGCTCTGAAGTGTTTAAAAAGAAAATACATTTGGGATGAACAGAAGTATATAGTCCAGTCCCAGGAAAATAGAGCATGATCCTGTTGTGCTCCCAGGGAAAAATTTTGAGATTTTACTTCTTTTTAAGTGACAGTCTCATATTTCAGTCAGTATTTATGACTGAAGCCTCTTAGTTACTGACCCAGAGATGTCGTATTTATTGTTGGCAGTCTGGTGGGATATACCTAGATGTCACAGAAGCAATAAATGAGTTTGCAGAAGGGAACTGGGAAAGAACTATAGATATCCATTTCTTCAGCACAATAATGTGCACATCTAGCAAAAATTTGATGACGTTGGACTGTCACCACAACACAGATGGGTGACAACAATGCAATGATGTTGTATAACTAATTGGACCACATCAAGTGCATCAAGAATACACATGCAAAGTGGAGGTCTATGTACGGGATATTTTTTTTTTTTTGCCCATTTTTTCTTTTGGATTTTAAAAAGAGAGGAATATTGGGGAGAGGGCATAGAAATGTAAAGGTCAGGTAGGTAGAGTAGGTGAGAACGCAGGTGCAGACAAACAGAATAAACAAGACAAACAGGGATGGTGATGGACACAGAATTTTGGTGAACACCATACATAAGGATATGTAGAGGACATCAGAGGCACATACCAGTCTAACAAGGAAACTGTGAGAATTCAGTCCTCAACCTCAGAATGGTCATCACTTCCTCCATCCTTAGTTCCCTGTGAGACTGCTTGATATGGGAGTCTCTTATCTATTTTAATGAGCAACTTCTCCAGGCGGTTGATGCAGGCACCAAGCCAGTGTCTATTACATCATGCTCCATCCGTGGCAGCTCCTGGCAGTTGACATAATCACTGCCTCCACCAATACTTCCAGAGGGTACCACTGTACCACCAGCTGAGACAATGCTACGTGATGAAGATGGACCAGGAAGGGCAGTGGCTGTGGAGGCAGTACTGCCAAGTTGCTTCCCAGAGGTGCTGGGTGTTGGTGCTGCAGCTGGTGGAGGGATGGCAGGCTGAGTTTCAGCAGTTTACCCACCTCCCGTGCTGAAATGCATTTGGCTTGTTGGCAGAAAGGTATGATATCAGAACAGTGTGATTTCAGGTAACTTATAAAAAGAGAGAGAGTGTGAAAGAGAGAGAGAGACAGAGAGAGACAGAGACAAGTGATCGGGGTGAGACAAAAAAGGAAAGAGATGATTATAACCATGAAGTGACGCATTCATGCTATACTGCAATAAATATGCTTTTCTTATTATAATAGCTACAGAGCTTTCTCAATCACAAAAATAATTGCAAATTGATACAAGTAATCCTTGGAATATACACAGATTCAATATATGCTTTTAAAAATACTACAAATTAAATTAACAACTTGGCATTAAAACCAATCTTTTTATATTTCAAATGTAAAAATGATACCTGGTGAATGTGAATCTATAGGTTACTTGTGCGAATTAAACTCCCATAATCTGAATACACTATTACACTTGCCTAATGCAATTACCAAGAGCTACAGAAAAAAAAATCATCTATGCTTGCTGTTACAGTTAAGATATGCATGCTGAACTTGATAGTGATCTATGGAATCATAACATATTTATTACAATCAGGGTCAGTTGTACTGCAGACATACCCTTTGTCTCTCTGAGTTGCTCCAGGTTCTCAGCATGTGCCTCCTTGTTTACCAAGATTTCCTCTGCATCTTTAAAATAGAAAATTAAAGAAGAGACATGAAAGCATTATGCATACCAGTTTTGGTTATCTACAGCATTCCATATCATTTAAAGTTGCTTGATCTGTATACTTACACAGTTGTTGGGTATCAACTGTTCTAAATTCATCCATTCACTGGTCGAGTTGTGCCTGCTTACACCTATTTAGGTCACTGTAGTGGAGCCTACACTGTTCCCAGCACGTGGTATACCAGTTGCACTAGAGACACCCTTGGCTAGGCTGTTCCAAGGCTTAGCATAATACTGAGACCTGGTATAATCCTCCTGCAGCAGTCTAAGACTGTAGCCCTTCATGAGGAGTGCAACAAATATTTTTGACTCCTCCACACCCCACTTCTGTGCCCTAAATTTGGCACTATCTTTACCATCTCCTGCCATGTCTGCAAAGGTCCTACAGCAGCAGTTGCAGTGTTTTCCCACCAATATGTGATCTCATGCTTTTGACCAGTGCACAAACAATCACAACTATGTCAACCATGTTTGCAGATAGAAAGCAAATAGAAATACTGACAAACAAAGAGGAAGAAGGTTTAAGAGACAACAATGATGATGTGACATTTGGCATTGATTTACGGCATATGGGCTGCCATTCCTTGTCACACATATTCCAGTGGTCAACACTGAAATGCCAAATAACGTGGCTTTTAAGCCATGACTTTGGAGTGATCAGTGGGATAACTTGGGACATATTTTGTGGGGACTTACACAGTGTTAAAATTAATTTGTATGATTTGGGATTCAAACCTATGTAAAGGAGAATGCATACATTTCCACACAGGTGATTATTCCTCATTGACACAGAAGACATGTTTGTCCACCATGGTCATTAAAATATGCAGCTTAAATAGTGACTAATGCTCTACTTTAATTAGGCCTGTATGTGTGTGACATTAAAAGGTCCTGGCTTATGCATTCTCAGGTGCAATGCAGGACTAATTCCTGACAGTATACTGGAAATGGATAGACTTTTAAGACTTTAGTAATAGAGTTTGGAGCTATGATACATATCTCGCATACATTCTGTTTTGCATTTTTATTTGCATTATGAAAGGGGTGTAGATAATTGTCAGTAAACTAGTGTGTCCATCAAATGTATGCAACTGTATTTTTATTACATAATCATCATCATGCTAAACCAGTAACACACATAATACATATGATACCCACAAAAGTATGTGTATGCAAGCAGTAACGGTACTGTTCTGTCAAACAGCCTAATATACATGGCTATTGCAATGTAGTATTACCTTTATTATCAAAGTTGTGTGAAAATTACAGTGGGACACCCTTACAGTGGAGTATACTGGATTTGAACCCTGGCTTACCTGTGTTCTGAGTTTCAATTCACTGCACTTACATCTGGTGACACAGCGAAAGCTAGGCAGCGTGTGTATTTTCCACACTCAGCACTGTCCCGAGTGCTGACAGCTGAGTATCACTGCTGAGCTTGTTTGCACAAAGGAAGGTGAACTGAATCAAATGTATTCACTTTTTTCCTTAAGTAGTGCACTGTATTTGCATATAGGTGGCAACAGCAAACATACTATTACTTTTGTAAATGCTCATTATGACCCTTCCTCAGTAAAAATAACTAGTTTGGGACTCCATCCCCACTTTACCTACATTCACTCTTTTTTAGCTCAGCATATTTATACCTTGTGCTACAGATAGTCAGGTAACAGGTGGAATTTCTGCAGTCATTATTATCCATGTTGCTGACTGATGTGCCATGCTGCTAAGTGTGTTTGTGCTTTGTAAGGTGACTGAAATTAAATTTTCAGTTATAAGCAGCTAACCACATTTGCTCTATGCCACACTCTGTGCACATGGAAAAGGAAGAAAAGAAAGGATGCTAAAAAGAGAAACAAAGGTGAAGCAATTATACAGTTCTGGATTTGAACCATCACACTACTGCACTTACACAAGACAATTGTAGTGGGTTATCTCGCTTTGCCACAAACACAAGTTTGCAATAACAATCAAATAAGGTGCATACAAGCAATTAAAATTTCATACCCAGTAATAAACAGTTCATACAGTTGTACTTTATCAGTTGATTGTAAATGTGTACATAACATATTTAGTGGAATGAGTGATCACATATTATTTATGAATATGTTTGAAAAACTGCAGCTCTGCCCTCTGTATTCTGGAAATCATTTCCTTAGTTCTGCTTTACTATCATAAATGTAATCTCTAGTGCATATTCTCTCATATTTCTTTCAAGGTGTTATACCAGTATATGACAGTCAACAAAAGTTTTCAGAAAAGGCAGGAAACTGTGCTATTGCACCAAGGAAATATACATTTGGAGTGTTTGGTTTTGCTTAAAAGCTCACTGCAGTTAGTTCCACACCTTGTAAGTGTATCCTCACTGTCACATCCACTTCAGTGAAGGGTGTCTGTGCATTTCTTTGTTTTGCATCAGTCAGAGTAATTATTCACAGGTGCAAGCCATTAGCACCTAACAGTGGTATAGAGGCAACACTATGTTTATATCTGCTACATGAAGTTAAAAATTTGATTTTCAGCAATTCTAAGGAGTTCACACTTCATCTGCATATTCAGAGTGCTCAGAGGACTGAATCTACACTGAAAGATAAACATGTAGCTAGGGAACTTCAAGGGGAAGAGACTGTTGTCAATCATGTTTATTGCTCCATTTGTGGGAGTGTTGGGTTAAGAACACTTTTTGGAATGCTTTTTTTCTAGAGGGGGCATTTCAGTTGAATGGGACAGATTATTTGGTAAACTGCATACATTCATATTACAGATGTCAAGCACGTCAGATATTGATGGCATTGCTGGACAACTTAAAGACATTCTACTTAGCTACATTTACAATTGCAATTGCCAGTTAGACAGGTATCTACCATTCATTCATGCTCTTACATATTTATTTTTCTGTTACAGTATCAACACTTGATAGTCCTGCAGTTACAACTGTTGTCATTTGGGGCTATCTCTGATTCTAGCAGTATATAGCCATTACATGGGGAATTTAATGTTGTGAGCATTGCCTGGCATCAGTTTTACTGTATATATGTGCATAAGATGAAAGGTCTACCCCTTAGGTGGTCATCATGTGTGCTATCTGTTTCCTCTTAGTCAAAGAGAGGGCATAATGTACACTCCTACATCTACCTACATGCACAGCAGCTGGGGGATTCCCTTCTGACTCCTCATCTATGTGTGGATATGGTATCCTTGGCAGTGGTAGTGTAACATTTGCAACTAGCCCTTGGTGTTCCTGCTACAGCTGTTGTCACAGGATAATATTGTGTAGAATAGCACAGGCTATGATAATTTTGGCACAAATACTGGCATCATATTACAGAGCCCCTTCTGATGCATCTAGGCACTGAAACCATGACTTCAACAGCCCAAACACATGTTCTACAATATTTCTTGTTTGAGTCCATGTCTCATTATAGCATTCCTCCATGAATGTATGTGCATTTCCAATGGGCATCCTCAGCCATGGTCCAAGTGCTTACCCTGCATCCCACAGTAAATGGCCTTTTGGCACACTGCCCGTAGAAAACCTGTGGTAGAGCTGTGAGGTGTGCCAGATATGGGAGTCATGGTAACTGCTGGGGTTGCCAGCACACACATTCAGGACAATTCCCTTAGCATTACACATGATCTGGCAGTTAATGGAGTGGAACCCTTTTCTTTTCATGTAGACCCTTCCCTGTTCCCTGGGTGGTGCTTTGATCTCAATGTGTGGGCAGTCTATCACATCCAAGACTTGTTAGAATTCCTGCATAGTTCTAGCTCTGTCTTCAGGTTAGGGGAAAATATATATATAGACACTGGCAAGCTGTAGCATGGCATTCAGGAAATGATGTAGGATCCTGGAAGCTGATGCCTGTGATACCCTCCAACATGCCCCCCCCCCCCCGTGGGTCATTGAAAGGTTCCTGTAGCTAACATTCTAAGTGCTACCATACCATACATTGGTCTCCACAGATTTTGTTTTCTCTCAGTTTGCCCTTGTTCCCAGGTGAGGGCAACAGATGTTGCAGAGTTCCAGGAGTTTGTCTCTATCCACCCAGTAGCACTGTACTATTTCCACGTTATGCAGATTATGAAAAGCTAAATGGTTCTACTCCTTGCCCAAGGTCCATCAACAGCAGGAGCAGCACAGACTTGAGACTGTTGCACATAAAGATGCAGAAAAACCCCTAACAGTCTTTCAATGCAGTGTAGTTTCAATGGATGTATACCATTAAGTTTTAGAGTACAAGGCTACACTAAGTGCACATGATTGCTTTATAGCTTGTTGAATAGCTCCACCATCTTGAATTTGCTGATTAGCATACAATTCAACTACTCTTGCAGTAATTAGCATGCCACAACATTTACCTTATTTTTCTGGGCTCTACACATTGTGTAGAGCCATTTGCTGAATGCAAATCATAGAACAATGATATGCACACTGTGGCATGATCTTCAAACGGTTTCAGCGAGATATCTAAGATTTATTGAATTTTGCCCATACCTATCACCATATAATTACAAATGTTATACAAACTCATCACAGATGAGTACTCTCCATTTTTGGAATTATCATTTTAGGCAGCAGCTTAAAGCACTTACAATTCTGAATAAAGAGATTATCACAGTATTATCTTTAAAATGTATAAAATTAGCAGATATACACCTAATGTGACCCAAGTTAATATCTAATAAATGTAGATATAAATCTTGTACTTTATGGCCAGAACCAATGACTTGTCTAAAACAAAAATATTTAATATGTGATTGTGAAGGTATGGCCATACTTCTCAACCTCTCAGTACAGGAAATCTGGACAAAGTCAAAATTACTGGGGGACAAAGGCCACAAAATAGAGACAATTTTTAAATACTGCTCTTATAAACTAGGAAAGTTTCTAGAATAAACGGCTTGTGTTAGCATGCATTTACAGAACAATATGAAGTCTGAAACTCACATCTGTCATTACTTAGCGACTTCAGTTCTCAACATTTTCCAGAAAATCACAACTTTTATCAATAACAGACCAAAAATATGAGGCAAAAATCTGGAACATTCTGTGAAATTCTGAATATTTGAGAGGTATGGGCATGGCTACTTAAGAGGTTTTAGAGTTTTAACAATATGGGAAAAGCTAGCTCTTGTTTTCATATGTTTGCAAAATACTTCCTACATCTTAACAGAAAAGAAAGCAGTCTTCTAACTATCAAACTAAGGCAATACCTGATGGATTGTTTTAAGAAAGCAGATGCCTGCCAGAGAACATAGTTGTACTGGAAAATCTAGCAGAAGTACAAAAAATGTTTTTATGCCAATGCAGAGTCTAAAGAATAAAAAAGATGAACTGACCTTAATCATACAACAGCAATAACTTCACATTACAGCTATTAGCAAACTTGGGATACTAGTAAGTTTACATTCCAAGAGTTGAACAAATATGACAAAGCCAGAAAATATAAGAAGGGTGGAGGTGTCATGTTATTGGATAACAAATCCATTACTATATGTTCTTTTCTTTTTAGAAAAATAGCAATGAAGATGAAATATTAACATAATGTTAAAGAATTCTAGTCTTAAGGGTGATTGCAGAGTTATTGCCTACTGTAGCCCCAGAATGAATAGCTTACAATGAAAGTTTTATACAGGACCTTGGGAGATATCTCACTGAGCAACCACCACTGTTACAAGGTGATTTTAATTATCTATACAATAAGTGGAACACTACTCAGATGAGCTTGTACGTGAAATCCCTTTCTTTTATAATCCATACTTATAACTTTGTATAAAGAGTAGATTCAGTCACACATTGTTCAAGAAGCGTGGGATTACTTTGTATAAAGAGTAGATTCAGTCACACATTGTTCAAGCAGCGTGGGATTACTTTGTATAAAGAGTAGATTCAGTTACACATTGTTCAAGCAGCGTGGGATTACTTTGTATAAAGAGTAGATTCAGTCACACATTGTTCAAGCAGTGTGGGATTACTTTGTATAAAGAGTAGATTCAGCCACACATTGTTCAAGCAGTGTGGGATTACTTTGTATAAAGAGTAGATTCAGTCACACATTGTTCAAGCAGTGTGGGATTACTTTGTATAAAGAGTAGATTCAGTCACACATTGTTCAAGCAGCGTGGGATTACTTTGTATAAGGAGTAGATTCAGCCACACATTGTTCAAGCAGTGTGGGATTACTTTGTATAAGGAGTAGATTCAGTCACACATTGTTCAAGCAGTGTGAGATTACTTTGTATAAAGAGTAGATTCAGTCACACATTGTTCAAGCAGCATGGGATTACTTTGTATAAAGAGTAGATTCAGCCACACATTGTTCAAGCAGCGTGGGATTACTTTGTATAAGGAGTAGATTCAGCCACACATTGTTCAAGCAGCATGGGATTACTTTGTATAAAGAGTAGATTCAGTCACACATTGTTCAAGCAGCATGGGATTACTTTGTATAAGGAGTAGATTCAGCCACACATTGTTCAAGCAGTGTGGGATTACTTTGTATAAGGAGTAGATTCAGCCACACATTGTTCAAGCAGTGTGAGATTACTTTGTATAAAGAGTAGATTCAGTCACACATTGTTCAAGCAGTGTGGGATTACTTTGTATAAAGAGTAGATTCAGTCACACATTGTTCAAGCAGCGTGGGATTACTTTGTATAAAGAGTAGATTCAGTCACACATTGTTCAAGCAGTGTGGGATTACTTTGTATAAAGAGTAGATTCAGTCACACATTGTTCAAGCAGTGTGAGATTACTTTGTATAAAGAGTAGATTCAGTCACACATTGTTCAAGCAGCGTGGGATTACTTTGTATAAAGAGTAGATTCAGTCACACATTGTTCAAGCAGCATGGGATTACTTTGTATAAAGAGTAGATTCAGTCACACATTGTTCAAGCAGCATGGGATTACTTTGTATAAAGAGTAGATTCAGTCACACATTGTTCAAGCAGCGTGGGATTACTTTGTATAAAGAGTAGATTCAGTCACACATTGTTCAAGCAGTGTGAGATTACTTTGTATAAAGAGTAGATTCAGTCACACATTGTTCAAGCAGTGTGGGATTACTTCTATTAAACAGAGAAGAAGCTATCAGTAATCTAAAGGTGCCACAACTATTAGGTTCACTAGATTGCATCTGTATCTTTTTTATTATTTAATTGGTTTAAAATTAATAAAAAAGATACTATTTATTATGACATGAATGCACTGGCTAAAATCATAACACAAGATGATTTTAAAAGAGTTAACCAGACTGACAGAAGAGTATTTAAATGATTATGGTTAGAATAGGTTTAGAAATACTCAAGCAAAAATAAAAATGGGAGATTTGGGCAGGAAACCTTGGTGTAACAGATATTTAACAAACCATTTAAAGAAAAAAAGTAAATACATCAGAGATACCGAAACAACAGAAACAAATATAATAAAAGTGAATGAGCACAATTGTCAAGAACAAGTCCTTATTATTGGGAAATGGAACTATGAAAGTTCTTTACTAAACTTTGCAGATAAAAACAAAACAGTTGTATAAATTTGTTAATACAGGTAGGAAATAAAAAAAAATACTAGATCTCTTCTTCAAAATTGGAAGATAGTCACAGATAACAAAAGATGGTAGCTATTTTTAATGAATACTTTCTAACAATTTCCCTTTTAGACAAAATTACTGGAAAACATAACTTAAGAATGAATATGGTTCTTCAGTTCCTAACAATAAATTAAGAATGTGTTATTTTCACTCTCAGGTAAATAAAACATGTTGTCATGGTCCAGATAATATATCTTAACAATTTATCAATAACTTATGTGAAGCAGAACACCTCTATGACACTGTTCAAAAGAAACCTGGATGAGTGGATGGAGCGCAGTAAATTATTTCTTCCTGGGAGTAGCACCCACAACCCTCCTGGACATGGGCAGTAATTACTAAATACAATCCTGGGTATTGACTACAGTATCATTGGTAGTACATTGGAATGGAATGGCTAGGCTTGAAATGATCTCCAGGTTGATAGCCTAGTAACCTTCTATGATCCCATGATCCTATATCTATAAGAACATAGTGGTCCTACTAGTGTATATTTGTAGTGTCACAGTAGCAAAAGGATTTGTACTAATGGACCAGAAAAGATATCATACAGTACAGATTTTAGGGGAGAAAAACAGAATAAGACTAGTTTTCAACCTTTTACTCTCACTTTAGTCATAGGGAAATGTTTTCAGTGATGTATATAGCAGTATCTTGTATGACATAATGTCTGTGGTACTTATCTAGAATGTATGAATATGGCCTCATTAAGGGAAGAGAAACATGACCTCATTAATGGAGGATTAACCACTACCTGTAAGAATAATTTTTATGTTAAGGTTTCTAGTCAAAGCAATCAATGCAAATGTCTGGTTATTTACCTTGATGTAACTAAAACATTTGATGATTTATCACACAAACAAATTATTCTTAGACTGTAGCGTTTAGGTAAGAATCCTCATAACATTAAATTGATAGCTAATTGGTTAAATTGTCATGATCAGTACATCATATTACGGTGTATAAGGTCATGAAGGT
The DNA here is from genome assembly GCF_019279795.1 of Protopterus annectens. Taxonomy (NCBI): domain Eukaryota; kingdom Metazoa; phylum Chordata; order Ceratodontiformes; family Protopteridae; genus Protopterus; species Protopterus annectens. Next base: position 879,033,471 of record NC_056729.1, read on the forward strand.
CATCTAACACCAAGGGAGTGCCTCAGAGTTCTATATTAGGACCAGTACTATTTAATAGGGCATTTTGTTGAACTCCGCCATATCGTCAAAGTGCTGAGTGTGTGACTACACTGATGACTGTAATGTGGGTGCTAAAACTAATAACTCAAATAATTTGGAAGATCTTAATGTATATTTAAACACTCTATAAAACTGGGCAGTCAGATTAAATTTGCAATTCGGCATTAAGAAACACAAGGTAGTGCAATTTTAGTGCAAATTAAGACTGGCAGATTATGATAGTTAAGTATCTATTGGACATAGTTAATAAAGTAAAAGATTTATGAAATGTAATAAGTGCAAGTTTTTAAGGTAAGTCACATCTACAGGGCATAACATCTAAGACATTCAACATTACACTACTAGTCTCAGTAGCACAACAGGTAACACATTCACCTTTGGTGCAGAAAGCTAAGAGTTCTATTCCTATACCAGCTAGTTAGATTAATTTTCCAAAATTGACAATGCAGTACAGTATAAGAATGGTGCTGCACTCCGAAGTGTGCCTTCCTTCAAGTGTGATGTTAAACCAATACCCCATCTGCCTGAATTGGTGGATGAAAAGATCCCATTGCACTTATTGAAAAAAGTACAGGTTGTTTTATTATATTAAAATGTTTCCATCTTTCTTTCATAATTTTCACACTCATTATAATTATATTTTATACCACACTTTATGCATCTTAATAAAATACTTTACATAGTCATTTTCCTAAATACATTTAACAACCATTTTCTCCCCACCCTTTCCACTTGACTATTTTTATACTACATATTACTTTCTCATCATCTTTTCTTAGACAGCAATTCTTCACATCTTCTTTTTCATAAACACCAAATAGCACTGGCTACAATTTATTCAATTTTTCAATTTTATTTTCATTCTCCACCTTATATTTCCCAAACAACACCATGTCTGTATCAATGGTTTTTTAAAAATTTTCAGTCATAAGCATATTTGAATAATGCCCCAAAAACAAGGTTGTGATGTTTCATCAGTGTTACAACTATTATGCATTCTTTCTTCTCATTTCATATTTCATATTCATTTTCTCTGACAGTTTATCTAATAATAAATGCCACAGAACATCACTAGCTTCAAAAGAAGCATGAAAAGCTCTCCTGCATTTACTTAATTGCTTCCTAGCACTTCCCCCCTCTCAATTTCTTCTTAAGAATCATTGTAATAGTTCACTCTTTTTTATCCATTTCTACATCATTTATATAAATTTCCATGTATTTATTTTACTTTGATATTCCTTATCCTCCAAGCATTATGTTTCTGTTTTCCTTTTCTCACTCACACCCATCCACATACTTTTGTATTTTTCAAATAGCACATTTTCAAGCATTGCCTATTTTCAGATACTTTTTTAACACCAAAAACAATTTTATTGTTGCTGAGAAAACAACATTTATTAAATTCAACACCCCATTTTCTTTTACATTATTAACTATCTTTCTTTTGATTGGAATCACCCTTGTTCCCCACAACAAAAAAATGATTCTTAACAATTCAATTTCCATACAGTTTGGAAGAATATACTCATCAACTACATATGACAGCTTTCCTGTGTGTATACAAACACACACAAACACGCGTGTGCACGCGTGTGTGCGTGTGTGTGTGTGTGTGTGTGTGTGTGTGTGTGTGTGTGTGTGTGTGTGTGTGTGTGTGTGTGTGTGGTCCACGTGTGTTTAACATACATACTGTTTTTCTTTGGGACAACTGAAACACATTCCACCAGTCTGTCAACATTCATATTTTTTAGAAATTTTCTCCATTGTTCTATTACTATTCTTTCTCTTCCAGAATTAACCCATAGGATATCAGCTTCATTTCCAGTAAAATAAATTAACATTCTTACCACTTCTTCAAATCCCTTACTTTTTGACTTATTTAACTGTAATCCGTCTGTACCCAAATCAGTTCTGTTCCCTAAATTATCAAATTCATCAAATGCTTGTTCTTTACTATTAAAATCAAACCATCTACGTAGGTTAACATTAATGGTACCTTTATCTCTTCATGTACTTCCTTTTTACCGCCCTCTAATCTTGTTTGTATAACTGAATTCATTACTAGCACAAACAAGTACATGCTGAATGGGCAACCCAACCATACCCCCTTTTCCTGTTTATTTTTTTTTACTCATCCATTTATGACAACAGACACACAAGAAATTTCATACATTGTCCTCACTATCGTTTAGTGCTTCTCCTACCTTGTATTCTTTTAAAATGTTAATTTCCCCGTAATCAATACTATCCAATGCCTTAGCCACATCACATACCGTTACTTTTCCTTCTTTTTCTTCCCCCTTATCTATACATGCAACCACTTCTTTAACCATCATTAGCATTTTATTTACCTTTACCGCTTTAACCATGTACACACCTTCATCCATGTCTTCTTTCATAACACCCATCATTGTTTTCTAAATAATCATAAATATTTATACTCCATATTTCCCAGTATGATTTTATCTCCAGATTTTTTTATTTCTTCCCTTTGTCCTTTTTCCATTATTTTCATTATCTGGCATTTCTTTATAAAAGCTATACCCTGATCTATTTGTATCTGATGTGGATTCTTTACCTTATTTTATATCATCCTCTAACTCCTTCTTCTTGATTAATTTTTCTATTCTTCCACTATTTTCTTTTTCATCTTCTTTACTTTTCATAATCCCCACTTATATTCTTTTTCTCTTACATCTTCTGTACATAAAATTCAACTATATCCATCATTTTCTGTCATTTATATTTTAACTGTCCTATTTCATCCTTCATTACATTCTCATATCTCTAGTTATATCTAAATTTCTTACCTAAAAATGTCTTTTTACTCACTTTCATATAATACTTTTGTCTAAATATCACTTTTCATTTTCTTTATTATATTTATATATATTTTTTCTTCTTCTTCAAGACGTTCTTTGCCCCTTTGTCTACTATTCTTTTTAAGATTCATTTCCTGCATTTTCTGTCAGTCACTTTAATCCTTTTCTTCTTCTACTATATTTTATTCTCTCCTATTATTGCCCATACAGCCCTATAATCTGAAAACTTAGCTTCTCTAATTCTGTCTTTTATTTCTTTCATGTCATAAGTAAACAATCAGCTAAATGCGATAAAGTAAACAGTCTAAGAAACTTCTCTGTGTGGAAGATTTTCAGTCCATATATTTCTAGTTAATCACTGTATATTAATCAGATCAAACAATGGTAGTAGATGTAGCAAACATAAACTCGTCAAGTCAAAAAGTAATAATAGAAAATATATAATTCTACAGCATTACTAAGTATTCGAAAGTAATCCAAACAAGGCAGGCAGTCTGTTTCCAGTCGAAAATCCTTTATTAAGTACACAGACAAGCGATCCAAGTAAAACAAAAATAGAGTAATCATTTCCTCACAAGCTTTCTAAATAAATATATACTTTTTATCAGGCATGGGAGTGGTTTATTGTGCTGTAAAACAAAGTGTTATTGGTACACATGTTAAATTCACATCCCTTCCCCCATTAGTGTGACATTTGAGCTGGTCCTGTCCTACCTAGTAGCTGTCATAATAATATATAGCCCTAATGTACTTTAATTGTACATCTTATTTAACCAAATTATTAAGTAGATTAAGTCTGTGATTTTATACAAGGCAATATACTACATGGCTGGAAATATATCAACCTTAGTTCATTTTGCGATCAAAAATTATATATAAATATATACATATACATAAAATTGCCACATTGTTTACATGACTAATTGTATTTTATTTTTTTTTCCTACAAATTGGTTTTAAATACCATTTTAAATCATTTAAAATTTAAGTGTATATTTTGTTTCCATCATCATATATATGTATATATATATATATATATATATATATATATATATATATATTTTTTTTTTTTTTTCTGGTTCTCTTTTTTCCACTTTTTTCCACTTTATTCAAAATGATGGTAGTAACAATACTAATTATACAATTATATAGGTTTTAGGGTTCTTGTACACAGACCTGAAGAAGTCTAGAAGGACGAAAGCGATCTTTGTTAACAATAGGTTATGAAAATAGAAACTGATTTTTACATGCAAAATGTATATGTATATATTTATATATAATTTTTGATCGTAAAATGAACTAATGAACTAAGGCACGTCCACACCCACAGTCAGATGCACTGCTGCTACCTGAACATGACTGATGTCTGTTGGAAGAGCTCCCTTAATTGAGACACCCAGGACAACAACCCCATGGCCTGCCACATGTGGGTGTGGACAGCTCACCAACTGATGGTGCAGTGGAAGTTCTGTCACTATGGGAGCATGATTGGACACAGCCATGTTGGCTAACAGCAGACGATGTGTCTGACCTACACCCACAAGGATGCCATTCCCCTACCAGTAGACATTCCATCACGGACACTGGTCATTCTATGACAGACACCCCTCATTCCATCACAGACACCCCTCATTCCAAAGTGTCATTCATCCAAGCCACTGAATCAGCAACACAGTGAAGGTAGTAACTCATGTCAGCCTGTGCTACATCTGCAACCCTTAGTATTTGTCTGGAGCACCTATGGGAATGTGCCTGTGTCTCCATGAGGGCCCTAAACATATGTAAGGGCACTGGAAGAGATGCCTGAATCAGGTGGAGGAGGGACAGCAACACCTCCTCCAAGCACCCCTAACAATGCTCCTGCATGTCACCGTGCCCACACTTTGGCTATGGCGCGAGTCAATAGGCATTGAAATCACAGTAACCACACTTCCCTGATCAAAGGCCTTGGCCACCACCTGTCCAATATCTGAGGGCTCATTGGAATGGGTAGGTGTAGGCGTACTGGCTCTATCAGATGGAATTGCAGGGTATGGCTGTATGTCAACCTTAGTGTCCAATTCAGCCTCTGCACTTCCTGACTGTGCTTCTGTTTGGCCACCATTATCATCAGAGTCTGCTGTTATACTGACATTAGGTAGTAGAGGTCCCACACTTCACCTGTCAGGATCACCTGTGATAAAAAGCAACAAGCACAAGAAAAAATGAATACCTACATGACTATAGTGCCACTCTTACAGTACAGCAATAAATACAACAGTCATGACTTCAACATCACACACTAAAATAGTTCTTTAAATTGCTCATCACTACTGACATAAAAATGTTTGCCTTACTATCTGCCAGTGAGGTTCTCCTCTGCAAGCCAGATGGTTCTGGAAGAAGTTAAGCAAAAGGTAAGGGCAACATCATCACAATTAACAATAACACAGAGGGTAATACTATACCATTTATATGTCCATTAACTATACTTTCAACAAGAACTTGGCTGAAAACTCCAACCTAAGCTAATCAATCAGAATGTGTTGTTGACTGTAGCAATCTTCAATCCCACCCACAACAAAAAAAATATTGTGACACAGAAGTAATGTATTGCTTTCAATTGTTTTACTATACAACAGTATTCAACAATTGAGATACCAAAGGCTACCTGAAAGCTTCTCCTGGGACACACTTACTGTCCCTTAAACTGTTGCACTGATGTCAAGTACTTGCTGCTCTGCACTTTCCTGGGAGCTGTCTGGATTCCTGACAGTAGCAGGAGCTCTTTATTTGGTGTTAGTGGTGGCTCTGCAGCATGCCCTCCTCTGGTAACTATCATATCACGGTCTACTGCAGCTGCTCTCCTCCTTGCAGATGTGATCATGTCAGTGGCCCTGTGGTGCACATGCTCACATGTCCTGCAATGGCTACCCATGGCATTCACATCATCCAGAATCTGCCACCAAATTTGCATTCTGCATGCCATATCTCCCCATCCCTTTCCAAACAGGAAGGCATCATTTTACCTAAAAGCATCCACTATCACTTGATTTTCAGCATCAGTGAAGGGTGGTCTTCAAGGATTGGCATGCCTGGGTGGCATACTCCCAGGTTTCCTGAAAGACAACAGAAGGATAATACACATTAGTATCACATAACTACAAAATAACTGTTCCCAGATAAAACAGAAAAGGTAGCATCTCAGTATTACCTACTAGAGGAACATAAAACAGTCTAGGTTTGTGAAATACAAACAACAGGCTGGATGCAAAAAAGAAGAGTAACAATAGCAACATATCCTTGTTTGTGCCATAACAGAAATGCAGCTTTGCACCATCCCCCCAAAAGAAGAGGCAAATGACACATTTGGTTAACAAACAATCTTTGAAATGCTCAAACTGCTATCAAATGAACTGTCCTTGAAACATTTGCACATATAGATCACAGAGCATTCCATTTTAAGGTATTGGCAATCATGCACACCTGTGAAATGCCTTGATAAACATGCCTATGGCATCAGTACACTTCTAATTAATGCATGCAGATAAAAGTGAGAAAGCCTTTGCTTCAGATTTGTCTTAATTACATTCCAGCATATGCAGTATGTAGCTGACAGAATGCAAGCATACCTTCTGAAGTTCAGTAACCCTCTGTGCAGATACATCCCAAAGTTATAGCTTATGTTCAGTTTTCTCCACATAAACAAGTCTCCTCATTTTCAGTTTGCCTAGATACACAGTTGCCTTTGTATATGGTGTAGATTCAGGGCTGTTAGCCTGGTGAATATACAAATGAGGTGCAAACCGATTAGAATTGCTGAATCCTAATTACTTCGCTCTGTGTAAGAGATGTAAACATAGTGCAGGAACTCCCACAGTGTTTGTTTTTAATGGATTCCAACTGTGAATAATTACTGGTTGGGAGAAGGAAAACACAATAGCACTGCAGGCTGCCTTACATCCAGTGAGTGTGTCAGCTTAGACCTAATAAGTGTTAGATGTAAGTTTGGAAATGTAAGTAAGCAGCACACAATTCACAGGTTGTGTTCATTAACATCCAACCTGCCCTTCATTTGTTAGCAACTGCATATGATATTATTTCCAGTTAATATCCACACATATTTTAAGGCCAATGATATAGAATGGCTAAAAGACTGCATGTCTCAGATTACTGATCAGATAACTGAACAATTATCAACAAACACAGAGAGGTAAGACAAAGCTGTATATTTGCAAGCAATAATCATAACAGATTGTGCGAACACTAAGTACACTACTTCCAAAAATAATAAATGTACAAATAACAGTTGCATGGTTTCATATTACAGGAGATAATGTTGCAAAATGATTTCTGTTCTTTGCTGCAAAGCTGTCTGTGTGGCAAAGAGGGATAAGGCACCCATCCTGTGTTCTGAAGGTTCGTTGGAGTGAAGGTTCAAATCCAGATCTATGTAGACATATCTCATGTGAACCATCATTTTCTAATGCATATGTCATAGACTGATTTTCCTCATTTCAAGTACTTTTCCTTTTTTTTTCTTTTTTCCCTTTTCTGTCTTTTTTTTGGGGGGGCAGTGTTTGTACAATGTGCCATTTAGGGCGATCAAGGAAATGGAGGAAATGAATGGTGGTTTTCCTGTGCTTATCTCATTTGTGCAAAGTTCGGCAGTGCACACACTGGACAACTGAGCCAACCAGGAAGCAGACACAACACCTGCAGACAGGACCCAGACAACCAAAAATATAAACTGGAAACATTCAATTAATTATGTTGGGTACTATGCAAACCCACTAAGCGGCGTTGCATGGCAGTTAACATAGAGACCTTAAGAATGATTAGTAAATTAGAGACTGCCATGTTACTTGTCCTGTGGCACCAGCTATAAGTTTAGGGTTGGAGTACAGATGTTCTTTAGTTCTAGTACAGGGTGTGTAACTTTTTTTTGATGTTGTGACAGTGCAGTTTATAGCAATGAACTGAAACACAGACAAGTGTTACTTCAACTTTCTTGCGGCAACAGTTGTAAGTGTAGGACTGCCATACACATGGTCCTGGGTTCTAATACAGAATATGCCATACACTTTTACTGTTGTTCCACTTCCCATTATATTCACTCTGAATCCACTTTAGATAGTCAAACTGATATGAGTTATATGTATGAGGGATGAGACACCATTATTGTGTTTTCAGATGTATGACTGATTGTATACTGTGTACTATATTTCTGTAAGTATAATTCTGCTATCTGGACTCACATGGGCTTCACATTTGCCTAAGACATATTTACAACTGCCTCTATATCCAATAATCTTGTCAGGTCACACACATACTTGTGTAACAGATCATACTGTTACCTGCATTTATGTATGATTCCGGAGAATGTCTGAACAGCAGTTCTTTTCTGTGGCAAAGATGGAAAATCAATGCTGATGAAAAAAATGTTTTGTCGCTTATGCCTAGGTTTGTATCCCACAGTGTAAAATTTCTGCATGTATAAAAGTAAAGACAAAAGTGTCAGGTCATTACATTTATGCTCCCAGTGCATGTCTGCAAAACTAACTTGCCTAGCAGTTGCCTTCCAATCTCCAATATATATTTCCAGGCTACATAGTAGACACCCCTCAAATTAAACTGTCAGATTAACCTTCCAGTTGCAATCATTTCATTCCTCACTACTTGGCAATGCTGCTTTCCTCTTACCATATTGCAAATGTGTTGCTTGGGTGTGCACACTCCAGTAAACTCCATAACTGGAATTGTTGGGAAAGCATTGGTCTCCATTGCTTTAGATCTGCTGGTAGACATGGCTGGCATTAGTGGGGAAGGTGCCAGGTTTATGGCACAGAGGTGGGGTGTCCAGGAATCCAGGATATTTACTGGACTCCTGGCAAAGCACCACAACCAAAGGCTTCTGCAGGGGAGTATTCTGGCTCCCAGTACAAATCTGAGGCATGGAATAGTTTTGCCCAGGCTGTATCCAGTCCTGATGATATTCCATAAACTGGAAAGCAGTGCATGCATCATTTTATTGACATACACAGAAGAAAGAAGGCTACTCTTATCTTTTGGTTGGAGAAATTTAGGGCTACAGAAATCCCACAGCTGTGTAAGTATCAACCAAAGAGAGCACTTGTAAGACTTAGAAAGCTTCATATAAGCAAGTCTGGCATGCATAATGGTCCTCTGTTCTTTTCTGTTCTTTCCACAGCTGCCAGTGATTGGGATTTCAATGTCTAGGCACATGAGGCTACATTGGAGATACTGAGGTAAGTAAGCGGTATGTATGCAGTAGAAGAAAAGTATTATTGTAGCATTCATTAAAAGTTAGGTTTTTATGGTATTTTATATAGTTGTATCAAATCGAGCATGCATATCCCAACTGTAAAAACAAATATGCATGCATTAGCCTGTAGCACAAATCAATTGTAAGAGTCCAATATTAGACTTTAGTCAGGGGCTGTGGGTTCATGTACCACAATTCACAACTATAAAATGCAGTTATTTCTTCAATAATATTTACATTAAATTAAAAACTCTATACCGGTGGCACAAATGCAGTACTGTAAACTGTAATTTGTATAATTGGAACACTAATATTCAAGGATTACTTTCAGCAGTCTGTAGTATAGTGTTTATCTGTTAGGAGGTATACTTAAATCTAAAACTTAATTTAATAGAGTTGTATAATTGAATTAATGCATTGTATGTCACATATGATGGCAGTAATTTTATCTCTTTTTTTCTCTCACCTTAACCTTAATTTCTCTTTTTTATTTTCTTTATATTTATTTTCTTTTTCCCTTTTTTGTATTTTATTTTTATTTAATTTATTTATTTATTTTATTTTTATTATGAGTTGAAAAAATGTGTCTATGTCATCAATGTGTACCACATCACTAAATGCTCCACAGCACAGTGAGGTAGGCCAGCCCTAGTGGATCAGACTGCTGCTGCTCCCCTGGCTCCAGCACCAATGCCCAGCATGTCTGGGAGCCAACCTGGCAGCACTGCCTCTGCTGCCCCTGCACTACCTATGACCTCAGGTAATCCTGCCCCAGAGGCTGGTTCAGTGGTACCCTCCAGCATCAGTGGCAGAGGTGGTGATTTTATCACCCACAGAGTGTTGCCAGGGATGGTGTATAAGATTGTCCACTGCACCATTGGTGCACACCTACATCAGAGGGAGAGTCTGCTCTCTCTCTCATTGCCCATAGGAGGAGGAGATGTCAAGCACTCCAGCCACCAGTGGAGTAAGGTGACAGTGATGGCAGTCCAGTGGATGAGGACTCAATTCTCACTATCTCCAAGCCTGATGGCCATGGGCAGAGGTTTTCCCCACCCTCACCTCAAACATGGTGTACTCCAACCTTTTGTGTCCATCGCCATCCCTGTCTCTTGTCTTGTTTGTCTTGTCTGTCTGGATTTGCTTCCTCAACTACCCAACTTACCTGAAACAGGCATATGTACATCCCTTTCCTAACATTCCTCTCTCTCTCTTTCACAAATAAAAAATTAAGAGCACACCTATCCCACAAAAAAAGCATCTCATACATAGCTCTCCATTTCACATACATCTTCTTGACACACTTGATTTGGTTCAATTGGCTACACAACATGATTACATTGTGGTCACCCTGCTTTGTGCAAGTGACAGGCCAAATTCAGTTAATATTCTGTACATATTTTCAGTTGTTTCACTGTTAAAGAAATGGATAACTCCCCATTTTGCCACTTTCCTATCTACCCCATTTTCACCACTTTAATCTGGTCAGAAAATAGAATCACACACAAGACACACAAGTAGCAGAAAAAAGCAATGGATCCCTTCACTTTTTGGGTTACATGTTTCCTTGGACATGTACATAGTGCACCAATGTGCAGCAATGGTGAGCAGCAGCAAAATGCTGTGATTACCTCTCTGTAATGCTGCTTGCCAACACACACAACACATGTACTATAAAGAATGCATATCACTGCATTATCAATGTTTATTTAGAAGTATATGAAAGTATTAGATACACATGGGTTAGAACCCAGTATCATCTGGGCTCAAAAAGAAATGTGTCAATGCATTTACTCCTGCTGCCACAGACTCAGTTAAGCAGCAGATGTGTTTCATACACTTAATACTAACTCTCAGACTTTAGCAATGCAGCTCACATTTGCACACTGCTTAGCTATGTGCAAACATGAATAGTATTAGAAATGTGTATCTCCCATGCGTAAGCACTTTGCCAACTGTCACACAAACCTGCTGTTTACTGCACCATGGAAAGTAACTATTATTATGTATTACTGCTGTTTACTCTCCATTGTCTGTCTATGATATGAACCTACAAGTGCAAACATAACAAACTGAAGGCCCTATCACATAATATGTCACATATTTACAACACAGCTATGTGTTGCCTCCCCCCAAGCACTGCAACTCTGGTGTCTCAGTATTTTTCCACACATATATCGCCTACACTACAGAAAGTAATATCAAATAGTGTGTGATATGCAATGCACATCAATCTGGTAACATGCAGAACTAGAACTATTTATTCATAAGCCTAACAAGCCTTATCTGCAAGGCTGGGGAAGGAATCAGTGTGGGCCTTATCCACAGGGACATAGATGACCTTCAACACACTTGACCTGACCCATTTTGTTTTTGTCAAGATTAGGTCTTGCTTATTAAACCTAGTGGACTTCTTTGATACTGAAACCAAAGACCTAGATGAGGGATAACAGGACATACAGTCTATGTTGAGTTATCCAAGGCCTTTGACTCTATCCCACATTCATGTCTCATAGTAAAAATCTCCCATCTTGGAATTAAGCCATACATTACTAGATAAATAGCCAACTGGCTGACTGACAGAGCACACACTGTCAAAGTTGGGAATTGCACATCCACTACTAGCCCACTTACCAGTGGAATATGACAAGGATCTGTGCAGTGCCTTAATTGTTTGGAAACTATTTCTCTGAACTACAGGCAATGGTGTATGCCCTGTGATTTACCAAGTTTGCAGATGACTGTTAAATGGATGCACTGATATAGAGTCCTCCAACGATGGTAACATATTACACCAGGGGTTGACACAAACAAATGAATGGTGCCAAACTTGTGGATTGAACCTTAAAGCAAACAATGCTTTATTGTCCCTTTCTTCAACAAGTTCCCCTGCTACTTATGATATACATAGCACCCCTATAAGCTCAAACACAGTATTGTGGGAGTTGGGAACACATGTTGATAGCAGTCTCCACTTTAATCGCTATGTGTCCATTGTGGTAAGACATACATTCTGTATTATGTACCTCATACATATGGACAACACATCCAGAATGAAGGCGATTATAGCTCCACTGTACTCTACCCTTATCCGACCACTGAATACAATGCTCCCTTCTGTCTGTACATCACCAGACACCTGCAGCAATTACAGAAAATACAGAGGTTTGTGACTGGGAGAATCCAAGGCTAAAAAACAGGACATACATGGAAACACTGAAATATCTGTCACTGTACTCAGTATAATGCGTGCTGCTAATAGGTTATCTATGCTAGGACTACAAAGCAGCCACAGACCCTGCTCTACTGAAAATACTGGATATCTGCAAATCAAATGGGACAAGATTAACTTGCTCCAAGGTTCTCAACCTGGCCTGTGATATAAACAGAACATTCTGGAGAGACAGATATATCCCCAGCCATTGATATTCTTCTGTAATAGGCTCGCACTGCATGTGAAGCAGTGCTCCTCAATGACCCTGTTCAAGAGCAACCTTGACAACTTGATGGGTGATTGTAAAGTCATCTCTGGGATGGCACCTATATCCATCATGGACAGGGCCAGTTTGTGCTGATCACAACATCATTCTGCTAACAACAACCATCTAACTATGCTCATTTAGGATACTTGTGTTTTAACACAGCCAGGCTTGTAACATCCTAGGGCCATTAGGCTAGTAACCTCCTTTGAACCTATGAAGCTATGAAGCTATGCAGGCCTCCCAACATCTGCTCTCCCACATGGTGTGTTGATGTCATCTATTATAAGTTGACTTGAAATCTTGTAAAAGTCAGACTTGTGCCGTGGCACTTGTGTAAAAAACTGAGTTCTGTAGTCTGTGTACTTGGATAGATAGGGGTTCTGTTCTCACTGCAGTCAACTGTGTGTGTGTGTGTGTGTGTGTGTGTGTGTGTGTGTGTGTGTGTGTGTGTGTGTGTGTGTGTGTGTGTGTGTGTGTGTGTGTCTACACAGAAGAGCAGAAGTGCATATCCTACAGTTACTGCTCCAATGCCATGGATTGGCAGCATTTTGATACTTGCACATGCCTACATCCATTTCATGCAGATCTCTCAACATCTTCTCTCCTACATGGCTTGCTGATGTTATCTACTTTAGGCTGACCTGCACTCTTGTAAAAGTCAGACTTGTACCTTGGAACTTGCATAAAGTACTGAGTTCTGTAGTCTCTGCCTTTGGATAGGTAGGGTTTCTGTTCTCACTGCAGTCAAGTGTGTGTGTGTGTGTGTGTGTGTGTGTGTGTGTGTGTGTGTGTGTGTGTTTGTGCTCTTGCTTGACATTACAGAGAGCATTACACCAGCATGTGAGACACTGTTAGTATTATATTCTCCTCAACAGACACTGCTGATGCCATCAGCTATAGCAGATTGTGGATATGTAGTACTCCCACCAGGGCAGGGTCAGAGACTGGCTTGGAGGCCAGGGAGAAGTCACCTATTCCTATATGAGACAGAATAAAGTGACATGGCTTTTAATCTATCCGCATACATCATGGCATGGTTTGTAGGCCCTGTGTTTTCTTGATGAAAAAGCCCTATGGTCTCTCCAGCTGCTGCATGTATCTGGTGACTCACATGCAAAAGAGAGCATTAAATTCTATTAGTGTTCTGATGAGGTTTGAGTACAGTGCTATCATACAGCCCTAACATCTGAATATGATGGAGTTACTTATGATGTGCACAACACAGGCTTTCGATACCAGTGTGGACACTTGGTAGTCAAAGTTCAGATTGGTATCTACATGTGCTCCCAGTGCTTGAATCACTGGGTTTTGGCATAGCTGGACTGTGGTCAGTACTATGATTAACATGTAATTCCACTTTTCAGATGGACAACATAAAAAGATACATTTCTGCATTTATTTGTAAACTGTGTGTCTTTGTCACTAATCATTTGTTTGTCTTAGCTCCTCCTGTACTATGCTATCATCATTGGTTGACTCAATGATTGTACTCAATATGCGAGAATCAGCAAACGTGGTAAGCCAAAGGCCATATATTTTAGCCTGAACTGTCGAGAAATAAAGTCCAAACAGCGAAAGGCCAAGCACAGATCCCTGGGGTTTTCCAGTTGTGATAGCTCTACTGGTACAGGTTGATTCACCAACTTTCATAGTATGTGCTCTGTTGGTGAGCCAATTGGTTACCTGTCTCAATGATACCTGCATGGGAGAATGTGTCAAAACCATAGGCCAGATCACAATAAGCAGTATGCACTGTCTTACCTTCATCCAGGCCTATCACATGGAATTAATGGGCTGTGACAACATCACAGTTCATGTATTGGGTGACTCAGCACATACACCTTCTTGCTATGGTTAAATACATACTTCAAAACACCCTTCACATGGGCTAGGTTCCCATAGAAGTGCATACTTCAGCATGCATCCATCTGAGTTCGGGAGACAGCACCTAATGCATGTATCTATAGAGACATCCTGACTCTCCTCACCTGTGAGGTAGACCAACATGTCATCATGGATCTCTTCTAAATGGACACTAGTAATATTCTGGCTGTGTGCAACAGACCTGTGTCAGTTGTTAATTTGATATCATATCTGTTACATCTGATAGATATCCTCAAAGATGCCATTGAGGCCATGCATGATGACAATAGTATCATCTTGTGGAACTTGAACAGATCAAGGCATTTGACACAAATCCACACTGAGGAATTCAATCTACACTGTAATATGTGGCCATAAACAGCTATAGCACCAAGTAGGTAGACCAGTGTATCACATGCTTGGCATCTCACCATGTTAAAACGTGTGAAGTGACCTATATCTGAGGTCCAATGATCAGGTCCATACATCAAGGCTGTCAGCTAGGCCCTTTCCTGTCCATTATTTAAATGAGGGACATCACAGATGACATGCACATCCTTTGTCCAAACAGCTGCCTGAAGGACTTACAGATTGTGGGCAATTGTTGTCTCCAGCTGTGATATTAGTATAATACAGACGATTATTGCTACCACAGCCATGACAACACCTGTAATGACAAGAAATCATGGTGTATTTTTAAGTCAGGAAAACTGATGCACAACCCAAGTATAATGTGGAAATTACACCCTATAATCAGACCAATAGGTATGTTACCTGTGTCCTGGGGTAGATGGTAAGTGGAATGTCTACCAGCATGTGGTCACAGTGTTGCCTATTACCTTGTATGTAACATAAGTACTGAGTGCATGAAGGACATCCACATCAGAGGCCATAATACCTTCATAGTTCCCAGATTTCACCACACCAATAGCTGAAAAACCATGCACCCTTCTTCATGTACCTCCCTACACATCTTCCAGTGATGTGTAGAGGAAGTGTACCACCTTTGTCACAGTAAGCTGTCACACAGCTCATTGGTCACACCTAGGTATTCTTTCTTTAGCATATCCATGACTGTCTGATGGTGTGGATCACCAATCAAGTTGTTACAGCAGATGCATGTGTGTGACCTGTTCTGCTGATGCATGCACTACATACATAGGTGTTTCACAACATTAATGGCATGGATATCATTAATGACAGTGTGGATTGTATATATATATATATATATATATCTATATATATATATATATATATATATATATATATAAAATATATATATATATATATATATATATATATATATATATATATATATATAATTATATATATATATATATATATATATATATATATATATATATATATATATATATATATACATATATAACCCGATGGTGGTGCTGCGGTAGCGTTGTCACCTCACAGTAAGACGCTGTCTGGTTCGATTCTCAGCTAGAGCATCTTATGCGTGGAGACATGCGTGAATGGGCATACCTTCGTTGAAGGTTGTGCGTCAGGCCTGGCAAGCCAGTATGTAAAAATCAACTGCCAATCATTAGCGGACCGGAGTTCTGCTGTGGCGACCCCTAACCGGGAAAAGCCGAAAGACACAAACAAATCTATATACATATATATATATATATATATATATATATAAATATAAATATATATATATATGTGTGTGTGTGTGTGTGTGTGTGTGTGTGTGTGTGTGTATGTATGCTATGGACTCCAATCAACTAGCCTGTATTGCTCATAATGTCGCATACAGGTATAGCAGTGTCACTGCTAAAACCTCCAGCAGATGTTATCCTCTTAGAGTCTGGATGTATCATAATAGTTGTTCAATTGTGTTTGTGCACTATCATCTGCAATAACTCTAAGTCACATATGTAATATCAGAGGCATGTGATTACTTGTGGTATTATTCTGATATTGTCCATAATTCTGGTTGGTTCTTTTACTGTTTTCCATGAACCTGTATCCCACTTACTTGACACCTCTGCTGAGATTACACTCATATTCAGGCAAATCAGTTTGCCAGCTTCACAATATGCACCCTACCCCAATTGTATGTCAGATCACTGATAGATGGCCTCTGCAGTATTCAGGTAAGGATGCTTATCTTACACAGGCATCCTCTCCATTGTTATGTCACCTTGTGTGACAGTCACATAAATCACATTTTCACTGTGCAGTCCCAACTGTATGATATAGATATGTGGTTGGTGTTGCTGCTACAATCATCTTCCATTGACATGCCTTCATCTGCTGTTGTTTCACCTGTGCTCTATCCCTGTTTTTATTCTTACAGTTCATCTGTGTGTCCCTATTCAATATTCACACTTCCCCTGAGTGTTTATTTTAGATGGCAGTCCATGTACCATTACAGATCATTTACACAGCATCAGTACAGCATACCAGGAATGGAATATCACTATATTTTACATTGTAAAAACACTTTCCTGTACTGTGTTTGGACAATATACTTCAAATTCATACCTCTCAACTGTCCAGATATTCACAGGATGTCCAGATGTGTTTCTTATTAAATCTGTGGCTTTCTGACATATCACTGGGATGATCTCAGGACGGATGTGACTAAATATTAAATACATTTGAGTTCATCCCTCACAACTGTCCAGATTTTTGCAGAAAGGCCATATTTTTGTCTCGTTATGATCTTTTCCTCATAAAATTTTGGTTTTCTAGCAAATCGTTGGCATATCATTGTGGAATGAAGTGAAAATAATGACAGACGCTTGAGTTTCAAACTTCATGCTCTTCAAAAAATCCATGCTGATGTAAAACTTATTCTATCAACATTCTCAGTATGTAAGAGTAATATTAAAAGACTGCCCATATTTTTGGGCCTTTGTCCCTCCATTATTTATAGCTTTGTCCAAATTTCTTACTCTAAGAAGTTGAGAGGTATGTTCAAGTTTCATACTTCAAATCCTTCAGAACATGTACTTCTACCACATTTCTATAAGGCATCTATGTCAGATATGTCCCTATTTCTGAGGCATTCACCTGCATTATGTTGACCTTTGTGCAGATGTGATGAACTAAAAGATTGTGAACTATCTGTGAATCCCTGATGATCATTGCAGCATTCCACTCAAAACTGTGGACTATAAATGCTCTGCTTTAAATAGGATTGCTCTGTGTTCGCTCACAAGGTTTCCTGCACTGCAAAACTGTTGCTAGCCAAGAAACCTTGCTTAGACGTGGCATTCAACATGAATATGCATTGTACAGTGGTGTGCGGTGCTGATATACAAGCACACATGTAAACTCCATGTAGGCTTCACAGGCCACCAGCACACTGTTTATTGAATCCCAGGAATATGTAATCAATTTCTGTTTTAAGAAACCCTCACTTATAAGTATATTTTTCCCCATTACTTATTATTAACCTATCATTATTTATTACCGGGCTCATCATTTTCACATTGTTTGTTATTTCCCCTTTCTGCTTCACTAAAATACAAAGTCTAATGCAACCATAATAGACCTATTTACAATCACATCATTTTGAATTTCCACAAGCATTTTTTACTTTTATTTGCATTTGTATGTGTATACATTGCTGTTCTAAATGGGTTCATGACAATTACTCAACTGACATAAATGTAGAGAGCAGAAAGTCTGAAGTGTAAATGTCAATGCTGGAAATGTTTATGTACAGAAACAAAGGGAAAACCTGCCGTGTATGATTGCAGCACAGCAGAAATTGGGAATTTGCCCTTTTCTTGCTGTTTTGTGATCTCAGAGTTAGTATCTATAATTAGCAGGGTGTGTAGGGGCACATCTGCAGCAATATGGGGGTGCAGAGGTGTTTGCCCCTACACAAAAAAAAAAAAAAAGAGAAAAAAGTGTTTCTGTCATTTTTCGGTTTGAAGTTCTGTGTGTTGGTGTTATGGCACTCAACATTTAGGACATTCATTCTAAGTGCCTTCTGTCCCTTTCTTGCATTACATACTAAAAGTCTCCCTGCCACCCCATAATTATATATAATATTTTAATCTTTTCATTTTTAGTAAGGCTGCAATACCTGAACATGTATCATTTCCTATCATCCACTTTTCTTTTCCACATCATCTCAAATTCCTTTTATCTGTACATATTATACCAAGCAAACAAATTTCCTAAGCATCTATTTGTTCACACCGTTCATATACCAACATTCTTCTCACATCACTTGTCATGATGTTTACATTCAGTGATGCTAAATTTATATTAACCATTTCCCTTTTATGTATTCGTTCTTTATAGTTCATCATTCATTCCCATTTTTCTTCTACTCCTCCTCACCTTCCCCCCATAGAACCTTCCAACTATTTCCGTCTCAGAGATCACATATCATTCTTATCATAGGCTCATAGGAGGTTACTAGACTATCAACCCGGAGGTCATTTCAAGCCTAGCCAATTCATCCCAATGTAATACAAAAGATACTCTAATCAATACCCAGGATTCTACTTAGTAATGACTGCCCATGTCCAGGAGAGTTGTGGGCACTATACCTGTTAAGAATTTATGGTGCCCCAGCCACTCATCCAGGTTCTTTCCTCTTCTTCTTCTCCTTCCTCTTCTTCTCCTGCTTCCAAGGCCTCTGACCCATTTTCCATCTCTATATGTGTTTCTTTTTCATGTATTAGTTTCTGGATTATACATTATGCATCTTTTTCTGCATTTTTACCTTGTGGCTCCTCACCCTCACCCCTCCCCCATCCTTTCATCATTCATTCCACCCTTTCTTACATAAAAAAATGTGTTCTTCCTACTCATTTTCTCCACTTTGTCCTTTTTTATTAATTAGCTGACAATCAAACGAGAAATGAAACTCATTTCCACATGTCCTGTAATAAAGTTTACATTTTTTTCTGGAATGTCCAGACTCCCCTCACTGACCACATCTTCTTTTGGTACATTCCTGGATAAAATCCGATTGATCCCCAGAGAAAAAAAGGTATTCTTTGCCTTCTCCCAAGTACTTAACAATCCCTTTCTTCTCATTTAATATCACCATGTTAAGGATATGATGCAACTTGTTATTTTCTGTTTTTAAAGTTACATAAATTGCATAAACTTCCTATCCCCAGTATATACTCCTCTGTAGTCCACAACTTTTTAATACCATGCATATTCTGACATAAGCTTAGAAAAAAAAGTGGATTACTTTTCTTGTATCCAAGGCATTATAAATTGTAACTGCAGTTTTTGTTTTAACTGTACTTAAAACTACATCTGCCCATCCTTTCCTTTCTGCAATCTTTCACTGAAACCTGCTACTGCTGCTTCTGCATACATTTTTACACTGGAAACAAATCTGTTATTCTCTCTGTTTCCCACTCTCTGATTCATTTTTCTGCAGCATAACATGGAGCACACACATAAAACCAAATACTCCACTGGCCAGATGTGCCCCTTCTGTATCCATACTGCTATTTAAAGAATCCTTCTGTATTTCTTTCATCTCCTAATTACCACATATTTGTTCACTAATACACTTCTCTTCATGCCCTCTAATTCTTCTGGTTCTGCTTCACCATTATTCTTTTTTTGTAATTAGAGACATTAAGACCCTTTAGTGCCACAGCATTCACCTCCAAAGCATCTTTTTTTTTTCCTTCTGAATTATACCATCCATTTTCTCTTTCTCCATCTCATCTCCATTCACAGCCCCCATCTTAGATTCAGTCATCATCTGTAACATCTCTGTGCTGCCACCTAGAAATCACCTCACAAAGAATCCTTCAACAAATAGGAGAGATGCCCAGTGTCCTTGCCTAATTTTCCCCTAGTCAGAATGAATTCTCCCTTGGGTCTCTTGTGAAAACAGGCCAATGGGACTTACCTGTTCAACAAAGTGAGAAAAGGCACTAAGACAGACTAGATTAATATTCAACACAATAGAATATAGTGATCTAAAATGTCTTAAGGTTCTTTTTATATCCATAGTTAGGCCTATCATAAAAATATAACTTATCCTTTTATTAATTAATGTATAGGAGTTATTTTTTTAATTCTCAAAAAAATGTTAGACTAAAAGGATAAAAGCTACACTATAATGATGAAGAATATTAAAACTGATTTCTGTTCAAACATGCTAAACTTCCTTGACTTGTACAGTGTATTGTATAACATTGTCAGGTGGAAACTTTGCCTAACATTTAGGGCAGCATCAAATTTTCAACTAAGGAATGAATTAGGATTGGTATTAACAGAGCACTACCCAGGAATAAGGGAATGTGAGCCAACTTACACAATGACGTATAATAAAATTATGAAAAGAGAGAGGTATATTACCCAAATGCTCTTGAAGTTATGAAATATATTACAGGCATTGATAAAACAATGAAGTTGCCTGTTTATGTTAAAAAAAATACATAGATGAGCTGCTCTGGTGGTGAGAGGGATAAATCCCTGACAAGGCCCAGCTAACCAGAGTTCGATTAGCTGCTCAGGTGAGTGATGGGGTGAAAGGGAAAGGATCCGTGCACCCATCCAAGTTGAGAGGGTGTTCATATGAAAACACGGGTTAAGAATAGATATAACTTATATGACAATGATTTAAGAGTTAGAAAAATTTTAGCCGGTTTATATAGAAATTAAAGGTAAGTTAGTATAATTCAACAGGAACTGCGATATTATGTGAGAGAAAAGTAGGCTTATGGTAAATTTAGAGAGAAAGTCAGGGGAGATAAATTAATAGAAGTAAGGAAGTTAGTGTAGAAGAGAGAGTAAGGAAGTGTATGGTAGGAATAAGTATTTGTCCATGTTTAGGGATATAGTTTATCCTGGTGTTGAGTATAAAAAGACCCAACTTTTGGCTAGGAAGTCTTTCAGAATGGTTTTGAAGGATGGGAGGGAGGGTATTGACCTGATGGATAGAGATAAGGAATTCCAATCCTTATCAACATGGTAAGAGTGCATATGGTTCTCGCAGGACTTGGTGGTGTATGTTTGGTCTATCTGCTAACACTGATACTTGAACATCTTGTTTTTTACTGGGATGTTTTAGAAAAGCTGTCTCTCTCAGGAGTTGGTGCAACAGTGATGCCATTCAAGTAGATGACTTTGGAATGGTATTATTTGCAGGTGCCACCACAGTGGCATCCATAGCCATGATGTATTACTACTTTCATGTTTAGATGTAGCTAGTAGACTGAGAGTTAAATTAGTACAATCACCATAACACAATTCAATGTGGAGAAGGATCCAAGTGCAAGTGAATTAACTCCTTCACACAGTTTGGTTTAGAGCTCTATAGTTTTGCATTTTACGGAATAATCCAATAAATTTCCTAATAGGGTAGTGGCATACATCTCATGCTACCATAAGCACTCCTGAGAGCATGCTCCCTTATTTTATTACATTTCTTTTGTCATTAGATAACACAAACTGCTCTTCTATGCAAACACCCCTCTTGCACTTACCTTTCAAACTTATTAAACAATGAGTGTTTTTCCTTATGGCAGTTCTGTTAAGGCATACCTATGTTGCATTGTTAATATTTCATCTTTTTGTGACATTTGATTATGTAAATTGTTTAGTCGTGTTTTTCCATTAATCCCCCACTCTCATAGCATATTTACCCCACTGGCCTGCTTTGACTCGTGCATTGTTTTATTACCTTTCTCCCCCCACACTCCCCAGCCTAGACTCACCTCTGCTGTTCCTGTACTTCCCCTAAGCTCCCACGTTTCAGCTACAGCTGGCTGATTGGTTTCCACCAGCCACCTTCTCTCCAGTTCTTCCCACTCCGATCACCCTATGGGCTCACTCCGCTCCCCTACCCTGCCTCCAATTCCCACCCATCCCCACTACTCCTGCATTTATTTCAACTCCAAACCCTTCCCTCTCTCAACCAACCAATCCTCTCCACTCTGTAATCCCTCCCCTCACTACCTCCACCTGCCAATTACAACCACTCCAACCCTGCCCATCAAAGTCCCTATAAACATCTACTTCTACTTCATCTATACACATATACAATCTGCCCTACTCATTTTATACTGCTAATATACACATATACTCCTCTACCATGCCTTGGCTTCGACTTCAAACCATTCTCACCCCATCTATCTGCATTCTATTTTTACTCCCTTTATACCACGCTACCTCCTACTGCTATAACCAGCTCCACCCTCCTTCCTGTCCTACCCTCCCACTCCCAACCTCCTTCTTCATCCCACTAAAACACACTTCCACAACATATCCACCTCTCTAGTTCAACCCAACCCACTCCATTACTTCAGGATAAAACGTTTTCCTCCTCAATTAAATACTACAAACCTAAACTAATACCTTACTGTCCACAACTATTAAAGACCAAATCAAAAATACTACTACCCTTCCTCAACTACCTCTGCTTAGCAGGGGACATACACCCAAATCCTGGACCAAATACTTCCTCTAGTCCCAATCTCCCTGTCACAAACAATAAAACCAACCATAGATACTTCAAATTCTTCACCATCAATGCCCAAAGTCTAAGAAATAAAGTAGCCCACTTCCATGCTTGGCTAAACTACAACCTACCTGACATTGTAGCCATCTCAGAAACCTGGCTAAAACCTCATATTTGTGACTCTGAAATCCTCCCTCCTGGATTCCAATCCCACAGACAGAATTGCTTAAATAGAAAAGGGGGTGGGGTAGCCTTAGTCTACTCTAACCTGCTATCCATCACTCCCTACCCCAATCCTATCCCTCCATTCAACAATGCAGAACTAGTAATAGGCCTACTAAAAATAAATAACCACAAAAGCATTTGTATCATTGCCTTCTACATCCCCCTGGTAATAACACCACTACTCTTGAAGAAATTCTCATCTGGACCTCTACCAATATTAAGCTAAAGACCTTCATACTTGGAGATGTAAATATCGATTGGAATAAAATCAACAACTCTAACTCCACCATATCCATCAATCTATTTAACTATACCCAACTAACTAACTCCATTACCAGACCCAACAAACCAAACCCCCCAGGTGCCACACTAGACTGGATCCTATTATCCTATCCTAATAAAGTCTTAAACTCTGGCATTATACCTGACCCTATAGGAGACCACTTGCCAGCTTTCATACACCGAGCTACCCACTCCTCTCCTCACCTACACCAGTATATTCACACACATAACCTCACAAACTTTAACCCCACTACTTTCTCTGACTTCCTAAAACAAACAAACTGGAGCTCTCTAAAAATTTTTCCACTAGACAATGCAGTAGAATTTTTCAACTCAACCTTCTTAAACATCCTCAACTCCCTAGCTCCACCAAGAACAAAAAGAGTAAAAATGAAGACTGCCCCATGGCTAACCAAAGATACCAAAACACTTATGCTACAAAGAGATAAATCCTGGAAAACATACCATCAAAACAAGCAGCCAGAAACTTTTCTTAAATATAAACAACTCCGCAACCTCATTAAAAAACAAATCATCAGAGACAAAAAAGTCCTACTATATCAAACTCCAGTCTAATCAATCAAAAAACCCCAAACATTTCTGGAATTCCATTAATTCTCTTCTCAACCCAGATACCAAAAACAACCCCTGCCCCGACACCAGCAAATCTGATCCTGAAATAGTCTCTCTATTCAACTCCTTCTTCACCAACTCCATACCAGAACTGACCAAGCCCTTCCCTAACAATAACCCTTCCCCTCAACCTATCCAATCTTCCTCATCTCCTACACCAACCTCTGCCCCAAATACTCCCCTAATATTTGAACTTAAACCCATCTCAACCTCCCACATAAAAAAATGACTCTCTAAATTAAAACCATGCTCCAGTGCCCCTGACAATATCCCATCTTCCTTCCTAAAAATAGCCACAGATGGCATCACTCTCCCCATTAGCATCTTGATCAATAGATCCATGCAGGAATCTTATGTGCCCAAATTATGGCATGCTGCCTTTATTCTACCTCTCCATAAAGGAGGCAAAAACAATAGCATCTCTAACTACTGCCCCATAGCTGTCCTCTCCCCAATCTCAAAACTTCTGGAAAAATGCATCCACCTTCATCTTATGCCATTCCTAGCCAATCACCAACTAATCACTCCAACCCAACATGGCTTCTGACCTGGCCATAGTACTATCACTGCCCTTCTCTCTTTCTTAGACACAATAAATCTTGCCCGTGACTCTGGAAAAATAGTATCAACAGTTCTACTAGATCTGTCCAAGGCATTTGATACCATCTCCCACACCCATCTCTTGAACCATCTTTCTAACCTTAATCTCTCCCAGAATACCTTATCCTGGTTCTCAAGCTACCTCTATGTGAAATGGGGGAAAGGCACCTCAACCTTCCTTTCTACCCCCACTGGGGTACCCCAGGGATCCATACTCGGTCCAATGCTATTCAACATCATTATTAATGATCTCCAAAAAGCCATACCCAACACCAAAATTGTACAATATGCAGGCGATTTAACTTTAGTCTGCTGTGCCTCTAACCTCTCAGAGCTTCAAACAGTGACCCAAACTGCTTTCTCCACCCCTGAAAACTGGATGCTCCAAAACCACCTCTCTCTAAATGCCAATAAATCCAAAATACTATTATTCTCTCCCTCAAAAGCTTCCCCTCTTGATAAAAACTCGTTCCAAATTATTAGCCAAAACAACTCTACTATAGACGTTGTTCCCGTCACTAAACTACTTGGGTTACTATTGATGAACACCTAAAATTCGACACTCACATCCAGCAAAACATTAAGAAAATCCATATAAAGCTTGGTATGCTATACAGAAACATCCACTTTCTCTTTCCTTCACCAGACAAACTCTCAACACTATCTATCTACTCCCCTCACTAATGTATGGCGCTCCTCTACTAAGAAACTTATCTGCCTCTCTCTCCTCCAAATTGAAAGTCTGTTATAATAAGATTTCTAAATTTGCAACCAAAGCCAAATTCTCCTCCCATCATTGTACTGCCTTTCATTTGTTAAATTGGCTTGAACTCTCGAACCATCTAGACTATCTACAAATTACTACAGCCCACAGACTAATTTTTCAACCTACTAAGTTCCCTGCACTAACTAACATACTTCAACCTTACACCCCTCAGAGAACTCTAATATCTACTCACCAAAACCTAATCACTGTCCGCAAACCCAATCATCCTGCTGGTCAGCTTCTTCTATCCTTTTCCTTAGCTAAAAAATGGAATTATCTTCCTTCCTCTCTAAGGACTTGTGAAAACTTTGAAAACTTTAAATCTCAGCTACATTCCTACCTTTCCTCTAACAGGAAATGCAACTGCACTCTCCCCAGCTAGCTTAATAATCAATCCACCCCTTAAACTCCTGACTAACTCTGAGTACAAGCTAACCTAACTTAAATGTACATATTGTAAATAACATAATTGTATGTATTATAAATAACCCATCCCACCTTTTTTCTCTCTTTTCCTTCTAAGTCTTTATTCTGCCTCTCAATTAAGTTACCACTGCCATCTTAAATATTTAGATGCTATGTAACCAAATAATTTATTCCTGTTCTCTAGCATGAAATAAAATTGTAATTGTGTCTTCTTTACTATGATTGTATATGTAACTAAACTATGTAATGCGGAGCTTTTCTCCCTGGGCCTCCACTGAAAATGGGCTCCCTGAGCCCAGTGGACCTCCCCGGTCATCAAACTGGAAATAAATAAATAAATAAATAAATAAGTATAAATACTGTAATAAGCAGTTGTTCCTCCCCTTTCATAGCCCAGATTCTTGGTCACTAAGAAACAATGGAAAGGATGCTGATCATTAGAAAAGAAAATTAGGGGATCCTGTACATCAGAAAGTCCTTCAACCTGTATTACCCTACACAATCAGTCTGCTCTCTACAGTCCATTCCCCCCTTAAAATTAGTTCATATTTTAATTTAATTTACTATTAGCACAATATTTTACCATTTTGTCTTCCCAATTTTAATTTTCCTAATAAATTCACTATTTGTTTTTGAAGAAACGAAAAATGGCTTTGCATCTTACCAAAATCAACAAAAGGAAATCCAGAGATGCTACTGCTCAGTGTTAGGAGCTTAAATAAGAAACTCTACTCGCTCCAAGCTCTCCTCATCTTGGAGAATGCAGACATCTGTCCATTTACTGAAATATGATTTAAAGCCACACAGGACAGCCCTGCAGTGCAGGCAAACAATGCCTTCCACATATTTAGACCAGCCACTGCACAAGAAGGGATTAAAGGTGGAGGTGTCTCAATATACATAAAAAAACAAACATTCCTCAAGGTTGGTCAAGCAGGATGATGTGGCTGAGCTTCTCCATGTCCAGACTGCTGTAGGAAGAATCCTATATCATACCTTTGCAAGCTATAGATCACCTTCTATGACCAATGAAACCTACAGCTCATATCTGGACTTGCTGGAGGCACTTAACATTCCACCCAATGCCATATTCATGGGGACCTTTAACTACCTCTCTATAAACTAGGAATCCAGCATGACCCCAAATGTCAAAGATTACTAGATTTGTAAACATAAACACCCTAGACCAGTTAGTCCATTTCCCCACTAGGGAAACACTGGGACTGGTACTCACAAACATGGGAGAATGACCCCCCCCTCCACACACACACACGTCATGCCCTCTCTAGCGAAGTCAGACCATAAAGTTGTATTCTTCAAAATAAAACTCAGTGTTGTGAATCCAGTAAACCCTATAACAGTTAAGAGCTACTCTAAGGCTGACTACCTATGATTACGTGATTACCTAATAGAAATTCAAGTCCCTCTGAACCTAGACAACACAGATACTATGTAGAATTTTACAGAGCTACTCTGTACAATCATGTTAGTAGATGCAGACAGACAGTAATGATGTCAGTGTGGGTTTTATTCCATTTTTGACCTGTTATCATGCCTCTCGACTGTTCAAATGTTCACAGAATGTTCAGATTTTTGCCTCATATTTTTGGTCTGTTTCTCATAAAATGTGTGGTTTTCTTATAAATCATTGAGGATTGAAGTCACTAAATAATGATGGACATTTGAGGTTTAGACTTCATATCCTTCAGAAAGTGTGTGCTAATACAATACATTTTATTCTAAACTTTCCAAGTTTATAAGAGCAATGTTTAAAATTTGCCCCTACTTTTGGGCCTTTGTTCTCCTATTATTTTAGCATTGCCCATATTTATTGTGCTAAGAATTTGAGATGTATGTCTGTCCTGTAGCATATGTTTAAAGGACTATGCCAAATATGAAGCTAGAAAGAAAGGGGTAGACACCAAAAATACTGCATTCCAGAGAGACCCTACAAATAGGGAAACTGATCAAGAAGCAAACTAAAGTTAAGACTATATATCAGACAGCAGCACATTATGCATCAAGTTCCTTCTGCCACTCAATTATCAATAGTAGTTTTAAACTGATTTATATTAACAGATATTCTAATATATGTATAAACTGTCTTTCGGCTTTTCCCAGTTAGGGGTTGCCACAGCGGAACTCTGGTCCGCTAATGATTGGCGGTGAATTTTTACAGTGTTGAGTTGCCAGCCTGGTGCCCAACCTTCAAAGAAGGCACACCCACAGATGCACACACCTACCTGCATGTCTTTAATGATACTTTCTCCATATTTATTTTTTTATTTTTATCTTCACTTGTTGATACTGGTACAATAATACTGATTAATATATCTCTGTTTATACCTCTCTGATTGAATTAATTGCATTCTGCTTTAATGTATATTTTCTGTATATATTATTGTAATCATACAAAGTAGATTATATGTATATATTCTGTATATGTTACTGTATTTACTATCTGTAACACTATTTCTACTTCTGCACCAATTAATGTTTATATTTTTTCTGTATCTATGTTCTTGTAGGAGCTTTTCTCCCCATGCCACAACTGAAAATGGGCTCTTTTAGGCCCAGTGGACTTTCTCGGTAAACAAATTCAATAAATAAATAAATAAATCTGCCAGGAATGTGCTCCTTACCTTTGAAGAGTTTGTGATAAAAAGCTATGCAAACCAAACAAAGAGCCAAAAAGCTAAAGAATAAACAAGAAAGCTCATTTATCACAGAGACTCCGAATAAAGTTCAACTCCAAAGTGTAGAAAAAAATATATATATATACTGGAAACACAATTAGTGCTTTTGTTTTAATATTTAAAACTTCTTCAGATAAAAGAAGCTACCAAAGTTGTTGTTTAAATATGGATCTCGTGACATCATGAATCACATGAAAGTCAAGCTCCCTTCCACATTTCAAGTGGTATAATAATTTTTAACAAATAAAATTAAAAAAAAAATGTAAAAAAATACAAGCTGAATGAAGTGTTATAAAATATAGAAACTATTTTAAAAGTATGTATGTTTATATAACAGATATATTTACATACATGTTAAAAGATTAAACACATTTATCTTTGTAAAGCATTCAGTTTCAATAGGCAGCTTATAGAAATGTAGTCATTCAGTCCTGGCCACCTGCATTAAGTTTCAGTTGCCAGCACAGCTCACGCTTCTCTAAAAGTAGCTGCTATGGTCCCCTGCGTTCACTCAGTATAACTTTTTCAATGACAACAAATCTAAAAAAGTGATCAGGTGTCTCATCAATGTTTTTAGCTAGTGCATTTGTCTCTTTTTCTGTTTCTGATGTCAATATGCTCATAGATCTTGTATTTAAATCTTCTGTCTTGCCTATATAGCAGGCTGGATAGTTTTGACACAAGGCAACATTGACCATCTACAAGGTGAGATTAGGTTTTCTGATTTTCAACAACCACATGATTTTTCTGTGGTTTAAAACTGAATGACTTTGACCAAAAGCTCCTTAAAATTAAAAAGTTGCAGTTGGACAATACATTTTTTGCTGAATATATTAAGGAAAACTGACTACTTAAGGGTTTATACATTCGGCATTATGTAACTGGTCTTTTCAGAGATTTGCCACTTCATCAAGATTTGCTGAAACTGTTTGACCAACAGGGTTGTGAATATATGCAGTTACTTATGAAGCATAACAACTTTCTCATTAAAGAGCTGACAGCTGAATTATAGATCCTGGATAACCTTATTACTGAGGATTTAATTTTCCAGCAGTTCAAATTTGACTATGTTCTTATTTTTAAAGGTATTAAAGCCCAACTACTTACCATTCAGAATCGGAAAATAAGTTGGAGAGGGACAGACTAGCCTATCTGCACCACACTGCCTACCCCCTCCCCATTGTCAGAAGTTTGGGTGAATGGACAAGGGTTACAACATGATTATTTGGACAATCAACAGGAAAGTACAGATGGAACTTTGGCTAATGATCCAACTGTATCCCATTTTGAACAGCACCACCATCAAAACAATAGTGACCCTTTAGGTGTTCCTCAGCCTCACCACTCAGAACGTATAAACGACAAAACAATTCCACTACCAACAACATCACTACATAAAGCAGACTCAACCACAGAAGGATCAAATATACTGGTACAGCTTGAGACACAAAGGCCCCCACCACAAGTAAGTGAAAATTCACTTGCTGAACTTTCTAATAATGGTACAGTTAAAATGGTTACTAACAGTACAGGTGATTTTAAAGTTTATAATTACTCTTCTGTTGCAACTGACACCACGTGTGCTGATTTATTTGAACATGGTATGACTTTTATTTATTTATTTATGTGACATTTGTTAACCGAGTTGGTCCAACTGAGATAATGGCCCATTTTCAATGGAGACCCGAAGAGAAAAGCTCTAAATGCATACGCAAGTACATTGCTTGATAAATATTTACAAACATAGTTAAATCACATCATGGTACAGTTATGTAACAAGGTAGATATATGTGTGCCAAACAAAACAATGACACATTAAAAAGAAGAAAAACCAAGAAACATAATGGTAGTGCAACATAAAGGAGGAGGGAAAACATAGAACCCTTTCTGCTAGATCTGCTTAGGACTTGGGAGGGGGGGGATTGCAGTGACATATTTTGAGGTGGTTTAGGTATTGAGTGAGTTCTTAAATTTATAGGTCTGGGGTATGCTTCATAGGGTCATGGGAAGCTTGTTCCATAGGGTGGTAGGAGAGTAGCTGTATAAATTCTGCCCTGCAGATTTATTAGGTTTGTGAATATGCATTAGGCATTGATCAGAGCTCTTAAGAGGTCAGGCGGGTGTACATAGTGTGACTAGTGAAGAAATGCTTAGACAGGAGGAGGGTTTATTGATAATGGAGTGGATTGTGAGAAGTTGGGTAAGTCTAAGGTGGTTGGGATGCTCAAGCCAGTTAAGTTACTTGACAGCCAGACAGTGGTGAGTTTTGGCTGGCAAATTGGCAGCAAATCTGGATACTTTGTTATACTTGGATTCTAGTTTGGAGAGTAGAGTAGACTGGAGGTTAATAAAGATTTGTGAGCTATAGAGGAAATTGGGAAGGAGGTAGTCATTAGCTAGTGTTATTCTAGATTCTGGTGTGAGGAATTTTTTGTTTTGGTGAAGGAGACCTAGCTTTTGATGGGTTTTCTTAATGTTGTGATGGATGTGTAGGTCAAATTTCAGCATAGTCATCTATGATTACTCCAAAGAGCTTAGCTTGCATTTCTGGGGCTATTATGGTGTTGTTGAGAGAAGAGATGGAGAAAGAGGATTTAAGAGGGTTGAGTGATTTTTGGAGAAAGTGGAGGAGTTTTGTTTTTTAGGCATTGAGTATGAGCTGGTGTCTTGTTAGCCAGGATTCTATGAGGCTGAATGATGTTTGTGTGAGGGTTAGAAAGTCAGTTGGGTTATCGAGTCATTGGGGTACTGTATGAGGGATGACTGGGGACAGGATATGTGGAGTTCATTCGTAAATATGTTAAAGGGGAGGGGTCCAAGGATGGAGCCTTGTGGGACACCTGTTTTAATGGGGAGAAAGGGGGAGAGAGCAGATAGCCATTTGACAGATTGGTGCCAGTCAGAGAGGTAGCTACTAAACCAGGATATAGTAGATATGGAAAGATTAAGTTGAGGGAGTTTTGAGAGGAGGATATGGTGTGAGACAGTGTCAAAGGCTTTGGACAGATCTAAGAATAGGCAGGATACAAGTTTGTTGTTATCTCTGGCTTGGGAAATGGTGTTGGTAAAGGAGATGTGAGCAGTGGAGGTGCTCTGATGTGGGTGAAAGCCATGCTGGGTGGAGGTGATCAGCTTACCTTGTAAGAGGTGGGCCGTGATTTGTTTGTGTACACAGTGTTCTAGAATTTTGGAGAGGGGAGAAAGTATTGCAATTGGTCAAATGTTAGAGAGTTCTGGGGAATTTCTGCCTTTGTGTATAGGTATGGTGTAATTTGTTTCCAAAGAGTTGGGAATGTTGATTTGGGGATAGAGCAGTTTATTAGAATGGAAACTGGGTATGCTACAGATGCAGCAGTGAGCTTTAGGAAGAGAGATGGCAGGTCGTCTGCTGATGGGGAGCAAGGTTTGAGCTTGAGGAGGAGTTTTTAATGTAGCTTGTAGGGAATGGTTTTAGAGAGGGGGGATTAGCATGAGGGGGATATGTATGTAGGTGGTGAGGGAGGGAGAGGGAGAGAAGTCTGTGTAAGTTTACTTAGGTGTCAACAAAGTAGGAGTTAATGACGGTTGCAGTTTTGAGAGGTGAGTTTTTGAGACAGTTGTTTCACCTAATGTACACACAAATCTCCCTTTTCTTTTAATGGACTTTAAACAGTACATCAGAAAAATTAATTTTAACTTGTTATTTGGTCAAGTGACTGGTCCACTGGATCCGCTTAGGATATCCAGCACCTTCAATCCCCCTAGTCATCCAACAATTGCATGTTTTGCACAAATATGTGAATTATATTTTTGTGATACACTTAAACCAAGAAGGGGAAAACTTGCTTCCATGTGAAAAACAATTGTTGAAACATTTGAGTCACTACGAAATAAGACTTATGACACCAGACTAGGGAGGCGGCCTTGTCATTATTGATAAAGCCAACTATGTGACTAGAATCCGTGGTTTACTTGGTGTAGACTCTTATATCAATGTGTCACTTAATGAACTTAATATTGTTTACAAGAAGGTCAAGGACATGTTGAACGACCATTTCATAGAAAAGATCATGACATGCATAAGTTCATTTTTTTGAATGTTACTTCTCCCACTATTCCTACTATCTTTGGCATTCCATAGAGTCATAAGAACATTCAGGAACCTCCTGTGAGACCTATTGTCGATGCCAAGGGATCAGTAACCCACCACAGTGCTAAGCTCTTACATAAAAAATTGAAGCACCTTATTACTTCAAGAAACACACCTGCAGAGACTCTTGGGACTTCCTTAGCAAAGTTAATTCTTTTGAATGCAATGACAACTGTTTTTTTTTTGTTACAATTGATGTTAAAGATCTTTACACTATCATCCCACATGACATAGGTTAAGGTTAATAGCTATAAGACACAGCTTGAAATTGTGTTAAAGAACAACTATTTAACCTTTTTTCATTAACCCTAACGTTTTCTCAAGGATTCATCCTCAGAGGCTTTGTATAATTTACCTCTGGATATTCTATAAGTAATAGTAAATAACCCAGCATCCTGCAACTTTTTTATACTCCATACGTCTTAGCAATGTATTTGTTAGTTCAAGCATATTGCCCTCTCACATAGTATATGCACAAAATGCTAAATTATATTTCAGTGCTGGATAAATAAGGAATGAAACAGCTTGCTGAAAATGTAAGTGCATCTGCTAACATTCGGTTAATGTAATAAGGTCACAAATCATAAAACACTTGCCTTAACAGCTACTGTTTTTACCTCTAATTGACGGTGTGTTGCTTGTAACAGCTCCATGCTCTATCATTGATCACTTTGATTTTCTTCTTAACTAATTTATGTACAGTTTCAGCCCAAAGATGACCAAAAGTCAATACACTACTTTTACTGACATTAAATTTCAAGTTGAGTTGATTTTCCCATTTTCTGACCTCTTTAAGATAGCAATTAATATGCCTTAAATCTTTGAAGGAGTAAGAAATGTAGCCAGTTCATCTGCATATTTGCATATCTAATCTCTGATGATATAGAAAAGAAGGGAAAAAATTAAACAAGATGGATCCAAGACCAATGCCTGAGCAAAATTAGAGCTCATTGAGGTTAATTCTGAACAACTGTCCAGCACCAGTACTCCATATAGCCTCTCGATAATAAATTATCAAGCCATCTAATACTGTAGAAGTTGTTATTCTATATCTGTAGGCTATCAGAGTTTTATTTACTTGTGAGCATCAAATGCCTTGGCTAAGTACAGGCAAACTACTATGACTGATAAGCCATTATTGAGTCCCAAACTAAGTGTCTCATAAATATCAACTAAATGTGTTTGTGTTGATGTTCCCATCAAGAACTCTGCATGTCTTTTGTCTTCCTTCAACAGACCGATAATGCAATGCTCAAAACATTTACCCAGGATTTCAGTAAAGCTTATGGGCCTTTAATTTCATACTCTATCACTATTTTCACTCATGGTAATTGCTACATGTGACACATTCTAGTCATTTAGGACAGCACCTGTAGTACATTAATTTATCCAGGGGGTTAGTTCATATAGTCCTAATCTTGTATGTAACATAGTATAGAAGTTGGTGTGAGATATATATATATATATCTATATATATATATATATATATATATATATATATATATATATATATATATACATATACACACACACACACACACACACACACACACACACATATATATAAAATGTGTGAGTGTGTGTGTGTGTGTGTGTGTGTGTGTGTGTGTGTGTGTGTGTGTGTGTGTGTGTGTGTGTGTGTGTGTGTGTGTGTGTGTGTGTGTGTGTGTGTGTGTGTGCATGTAAACCAGAGGGGAAAAGATCACACAGATAAATCATGCAGTGATAACTGAAGGGAAAGAAAACAATCAGGCTAGAGTTTTTCACTGTGTAATGTCTTGAAATTTCTATAATGGAGGCCCATGGGATACATGCAAATGACCCCTCAAGGGCATACAGCATTTCAGCTACATGGCTTCTAAATGCCCATGACTTTTTGCTTTTTGAATTTTAAGTCTTTATGCATTTATGCATACATTCTGGTCAATAAAGCCAAATCCCAGCTACAGTATTTCTCTATAAATAAGACCTAACCAGAGAATAAGGCCTAACATGGTTTTCCAGGGAGGTCATGATATAAGCAAGCCCCACTTAAGATCGTCAACAACAAACGACGGACGTGTTGAATTATAAAATAATATTACTGAGACCTGTTGACTGATGTTATCGTACTCTCCTCGCCATTTTTGGACGATTCCAACTCCCAACTTCTTCTCTTTGCAGGAAGTCGTAAGATTCTTTCCCTGGGAGTCCTCCACGATTCTTACTGTAGCCCTAATCCTTACTCACACTTGGTTGAGATCCTTGGCCCATAAACACTGGCAAGTGTACTTTGATTGGTCAAAGTACAGACAATGCACGTAAAACATGTGCACTTGATAACGAACGGCTGCGGTTGTGTCTTCTTAACCATCGCCATTTTGTGTTGCCACTCCTGTCTCATAATTCTTCAATGAGCCCCCCCCCCAGACAAGATGGGTGCAAAAAGAAAGAGCTATTCCCTCAAGTACAATAGGTTCATGGCTTCATAGATTAGTACTAGGCTAACTACCCTTGTGAGCCATTTTAAGCCTAGCCAATTATCTCTTGTGAGGCTCAAACCCTGCACCTTGTGTTTGTAAGGCAAGCATCTGAACCATTAGGCCAACCCCCTTCCCCCAAGAAAGGAATCGTGGAGGACTCCCAGGGAAACAATCTGATGGCTTTCTGCAAAGAGAAGTTGGATCTCTGTATGGTCCAAAAATGGCATGCAGTGTACCATAACCTCAGTCAACAGGCCGACGAGGGAAATGCTAAGAATTGCAAGTGTGGATCAGGTCAACAACCATTATTTCCTGAGCTGGAAGACATCATCTGTAAATGGATTGCTAACAGGAGAGCAAAGGCTTTGGTTGTGCTCAGGGCTGATATTCAAGCATTTGCCCTTGTAATGGCACCACAGTTAGAAATATCCCCAGAAGAATTCAAAGCATCACAACATTGGCTGGATGGCTTCCTTCAGCGATATGAACTGCTCTAAGAAGATCAACAACACTGTTCAAGCTGGAAGATACTGAAATTTTTAAATGTACACTTGCATTCAAGTCCTTTGTTGATGGCATTGACTTTTCTAAATACCAACTCTCCAACATGATTGCTATGGATGAAACTGCAGTGTTTATGGGCCAAGAATCTCAAACAACAACTGATCAGAGGGGTGCCTCGTAAATCTACATTCCCTCCACTGGTTATGAAAGTGCACAGGTTACCTGTATTTTGGCAATTCATCTAGATGGAAAGAAAATCCCACCTCTAATCATTAGTAAGGGCAAGAAAGATAAGAT
The DNA here is from genome assembly GCF_019279795.1 of Protopterus annectens. Lineage (NCBI taxonomy): Eukaryota > Metazoa > Chordata > Ceratodontiformes > Protopteridae > Protopterus > Protopterus annectens. The sequence goes on from NC_056729.1 coordinate 879,069,405, forward strand.
TGAACATGTTTCAGGCATTTACATTCTTGAAACCGAAAAAGCCTGGTGCACACAAGCAATTATAAGGAAGTGGGTCGATGTAATGCTGCTACTTGTTTTACGAGGTGGCGAAAGAGGTCTGCTAGTCTGGGATTCAGCCAGCACTCACCATGCTAAAGACATGAAAAAAATTCCTTGCACGGAGAAGAATAGATCAAATAATGATTCCCACAGGAATGACTGCCTATCTCCAGACTCTTGATATTGCAACAAACAAGCCATTCAAGGACCATTTGTGCATGGAACTCAATGACTACACTGAAAATAGAATGGAGAGAAATCAGCATGGAAACTTTATGAAGCCTAGCCTACCAGATGTCATGACTTGGGTGTAAAATTCATGGGATAAAATCACTGACAGCTGTGTTGCCAATGCACTATGAGCAGGCTACTTGGACAAGCAATGCTCATTTAAGGAGCGCTCTATTGCTAGGCATAACAAATTGGGGCCAATGGTTCTACAGGAAATGGAGTCACAAGAAATTCAGGCCAGAATTCAGGGGTTGGAGACTTATGACAATGTTCCAGGAGAAGATGACATGACTGTATTTGAATAACTTTTCCATTATCGGAGCAACAGAAGGGATTGCTTCTGTTTTCAGCTGCCAGCAAGCTATTATCAATTTTTTGACTTTATTGTATTAAGGTAACGTTTCATAATCAAGGGGTAATTACAAAGTAAGGCCACTAGTTCCCAGACTTCATTTTTATGACTTTTCATCATTCTTGTCCAACAAAGTAACCAAACTCAGCAAGTATGGCAAGGGCATGGTACCAAAAAGTGGAATTTCAAACACAAAAAGAAAAATGCCAGCCCAAAGTGGTGTGCATAAAACAATTTAATGTGACATAAACAGACCAGTTTCAGTTACAAATACCAAGCCTTCCTCAGTGTATCAAAACTTCCACAAATAGCCACATGTTATATATGAAATAGTAAATTGGTAAGCCCAGATGTTTAGTCACAATTGCTCATTAAGACCAGGGGGGAATAATCCCCCCAGTTTAATAATCCACTTTTTTTCTTTCATATTAAGTAAATTGTGAGAGCAAGCTTTGTTACTTTTCCTGTCAGAATTGCAGTAAATCTAAAATTCACTGTATGATGATTCAATACATGTTTAAATAAGGCACTAGTTGCCTTTTTATTTTTAATGTCACTCATGTGTTCACTGTTCCGAAATTTCACAGGTCTCAAAGTCTGTCCTACATAAAACACAGAACATGAGCAAGTGGCCAGGTAAACCAACCACTCACTAGAGCAATTGGCAAAAAAATTAATATCATAAACCTGGCCATTATTCCTGCTAGAAAACTCTTTGGTCTTCTCCATATGTAAACAGTGAGTACAGTGCCCACATGGAAAACACCCAACTAGTGGGTCCCCCAAAAGTGTTGTTTGAGAAAGTGGCTGCACTTCCACGGACCCAGTTTTATAATGAGCAAAAAAAGAGCCCAGTGTTCTACCTCTCCTGTAACCAAAGGGACACCTTTCTGGTAGCAAGTTAGCAAGTGTAACATCCCCCAGCAAAATATTCCAATTCCGTTGGATTACTTGTAACAGGTTAGGAATATTGCACCCATAAGTGGTAATAAATCTAATATTGGTCTCCTGGGAAGAAGTTTTATCCTTATATTGCAACAGATCCTCTCTCTCCAATGCAGATACCTCCCTACAGGCCATGGTGATTGTACCAGAATTGTACCCCCTGGCTTTGAATCTACCCACCAGGTCACACCTCTGATGTTCATAAGTCTCAGAATCAGAACAAATATGTTTAATTCTCATGAATTGAGATTTGAGTATGTTGCGTTTAATATGGGGAGGGTGATGGCTGGATGCATGCAACAAAGCATTATATTTCGGGAAATTGCAATACACCCATGTATCTAATGTATGATCAGATTTTCTGCTGACCAAGACATCCAAAAAGGTTATCTGGTTCAGATCAGAGCTGCATGTAAAATGAATGCCCCATTTGTTACTATTAATGTAATCCAAAAATTCATTAAGAAATGCAACATCAGCTCTCCATACTAACCAGCAGTCAGCCAAATAACAATGCCAGATGTCAATCTCAGGAAAATACATCTTGACTAACTGTCCTAAAGATTATTGTGGTTTTATTGATATGATGCCAAACTTGTTTTTCTGCCACCATTTGGAATTCTCATTCAATGTAGTTTCAGTGATAAATTGCTGGGGTGTCTCTGTTATTCACACTGTATACTTTACTTCTTAGAGAGGTAATTAAATGTTGAGGCTTATTTATAGACATATGTTAATGATAATTAGCATTACCTCTCCTTCAGCTAGGAACTTGTGTTGGACTTAACCACTCTTGATGATGGCTTTAGAAAAATTCTGGCAGTAGAATAAGGCGACCATCTGCATTCACAAAATCCAAAAATGGCTTGTCGTAAATCAACGAGGACAGCAACACACAATTAAATAATCCAGTACAATATTAGATATGTTGGGTTGAGGACAACAACAAACAATGAAATAATCCAGTACAATATTAGATATGTTGGGTTAATTACTTTTGTCCCATTCCTGTCGGGACTTCATCAGAACCTCTGGATTATTTGTTGTGTATTGGTGTCCTTGTTGATTTACAATAAAACCTTTTTGGATTTTGTGAATGTGGATGGTCACATTATTACCAGAGTTTTTCCAAAGTTTTTACTGCATGAACATTATACTTGTTGGTTGCAAGTTTTTTTTTTCTTTGCTGCAAGGACACATGCTTCCACTTGGTTCCTACTCTTGAAGATGGCTTGGAGTGCATATGCCATTGTATGATACATAGTTGGCTTATAATTAACTTGGCAAAAACTGCAGTATTAGTAGTACATGCCACTTCATGTCCTTCACATCTTCTTCTTTCATCCCTAATAACATATAGAGGAATAGATTTGAATTTGTCTCATGCCTGTGATCCAGGAATGATCCTTAACAACAGTCTAGCACTGACAAAATAGATTTTTATGAAATAATGTCTCCATGATTCAAATTTTTATTTCATCACTGGATTTACTACAAAGATCCATTCACTGATTCAGAACTTTATTCTGTCATTGGATTTAGATACAAAATTCTAATTGAAGTAACATCCTTTAACTTGATTTGTCATAGCTACAGAGCATGTATAATGCTGTAGTGAGATTACTGAAAGAGAATATTTACTTTGGTCATATTACATGAACTACACTGACTGTGGTCAACACCAGTTCTGCGCACAATATAATTATTTCCTAGTTGGCTACATATACCCTGGGTCTTTACTTTTTTATAAAAGTTTTGGATTCAGTTTTTCCTTACTAGACCCCTCAGATCATCAGCTGAAGAGATATTGACTGTTCAAAGGACCTATCTGGAAACTTTGGTTAGGTTACCTCCACACAGTATATTAGAATTGTCTACCTTCTCTGATTCATGCTTGCAGCAGAGAGGCTTTAACAGGGCCCAACAGGCTCTTCTGTCCATGGTAGTCCTCCTGATATGTGTGCAGGAGGCAAGTAGTTCCTTTTTTAAAATGTTCTTATAAAATCCATAATAATTATTTATTATTTTTATTTATGTACAATGCTTACCATTATAAATAATCTAAATGAGTAAATTCAATGAATAAATAAAGCTCTAAAACTAAGTGCATTTCTACAAACTATGACTAGAAGCTAACACTATGCTATGTCAGGTTTCATATCTAGGTCAGACAGTACTTTTTCTAACCATCAAAGTAAGCTTGCATAAAAGCAGGTGATGGAACTGTGATCATGCTTTCATATTCATGAAGAATGGTCAGTTTTTGCAGCCAGAAATATAGTAAGCCCATATCATCTGGGACATTAGTTTTCAGGTTTCAAAAAAATGAAATTCCATTTTCATGAGATGAAATCCAGGAAAAAATACCTGTTTTTAAAATGTAATTTCTGGTCATTACAATGATTTCATTATAATTTTCTTCAGCATCAGGACTTATTGAAAATTATTGAAAATGAAAACAGATTCTAGGCACAGAACACTCAATAATGCAAGCTGACAATATTATAAATAATAAATATGATCACAAACATGTCTTGTGGTGAATCAGTTGTATAGCCAAAAATGACAAATACTATCAACATTGTTTATTTTTTCATTTCTCAGACAGTCCAAATGTGGGATTTACTGGTATTTTTTCCTGGAAAAAAAAGAAAAACAGTATCCCTGCATATGATCTTAAGAGTGTTTAAATGCAGTGCTTGTCATTTTTTTTTAAAAAGGTTATGCAGCCCTTCCCTTCTCAGATTTATAGAAATACATAGATGCACTCTGACCCTTAATTATTTAGATTGTTCAGGCTTCCTTTTGATCTGCATATGGCCTATTTTGTAGGCTGTGACAATTAACAGTATATACTTTACTGATTAACTGCATTTCATTACAGTATAACTGTATTTAATTGCTATTTATTGCAATTCATTACTGTTTAATTGCAGTTTACTGCATTTCATTACTGTTTAACTGTATTTTTTCATACTGTGTGTACTGTTTATGTCTGTAAGTGGCTAATCTGTGCTTTTCTCTGAGTTTTACTGTGTTCTTAACCATTAAATTGAGTAGCATAGTCTGGATACAGGTATGCTGCATCCAGAGATGTTTGTTTTTGCCTTCTGTGTTTCTGGCAGCCATCTTGTGTTTGCCTTCTGTGATTCTGGCAGCCATCTTGTGTTGGTAGGGGCTTATCTTCTCTGCAACTGAGAGTAGCAGGGCTGCCTGGACCTGGTCTGGCACAAGCTGTTTGGTAAAGCAAGCAGGGGTTAGCGGGATTGTTACTAGAATCTTCTATTTTTGTGGTATTTAAACCCCACATTTGAGCTGGTTTGGACTTGTTTGAACCAGGCTCTGCTGAGGTGCATCATCTCTGGGACGTTTTACAAAATTCCTAAGGCTTCAAGATCAATCTAAGTGCTTTTTTTCACATATTTTAATTTATTTTATTGCATTTGCACTTGCCTATTGTTTTTATCTGTGTCTTATAGCTAATTTATCACATTTACAGTGGTTTAAAGCAATTTACTGATTAACTGCATTTCATTACTGTTTAACTGTATTTCATAGGTTCATATGTTCATAGGTAGGTACTAGGCTATTGGCCCTAGGGCCTATATAAGCCTAGCCAAAAAATGTACCCTGGCTTTCGCCACCCAAGAAAATTATTTTCTTGTGTCCCTGTCGAGCAGAGCCACAGAAGTGATCCCTGGGGTGAATTTCCCATTTCCCATCCAATCATCAAGATTTTTCTTGAAGAGTGCTAATGAGGAGCTCTGTTTGACATAGATAGGTAGTCTGTTCCAGAGTATGGGAAGTCTCTGGGACAGGAATCTATCCCTCCAGCATGTTTTGTTTATTGTGGTGACAAGGTTTAGGTCCCTAGCTCGGAGGGATTGTGATTTCTTTAAGTGGAGCATGTCCAACAGCTCTGGTTTGACATAGCTTTGTATGTTAGGCAGAGATCGCCCCTGAGTAGGCGATATGCGATGAAGTAAACCTCTAGTTTTTTTAGACGGTCTGCGTAGGGCATCTGTTTGAGGCCAGTAATCCTCTTTGTGAGGTATTTCTGTGTTTTTTCCAGTTGTTGTAGATGTCTTGTGAGGTACATACCAAAAGGGGCATTGTACTCTATAATGGGTCTAATGAGTGATGAGTAGAGGGGAACAATGACCTCTTTTTTTCTGGATGAGAATCCTTTTGTGATGAGATGAGCCATGTAGAAGGATTTCCTGACCACTGTGGCGATGTGATTATCAAAGGAGAGACTACTGTCCACCTGTGTCCCAAGGTCTCTTATCACATTTTCAGCATTAAGTAGACTATCAGCTATGTGGTAATTCATGGGTACAGAGTTTTTACCAAAGGGGATGACAATACACTTTTTGGCATTGAGCTTCAGGCCATGGCTTTGACACCAGGTATCTGTCTCAGTGAGGCCCTTTTGTAGTTTGTCCACATCGTTAGGAGTTTTGATTATGGCTCCTAGTTTGCAGTCATCTGCAAACTTTGTTAACCAAAGACCTTCTGTGTTAGCCTGCACTTCAGAGAAGTAGATACCAAACAGGAGAGGACCCAGGACTGAACCTTATGGTACTCCACTTGTCACTGGTCTGATGTTGGATTTGGAATCCGCTACTTTCACAGTGTGGGTTCTGTCCGTGAGCCAGTTGGCAACCCATCTTGTGACATAGGAATTTGTACCTAGTTTAGTGAGCTTATCTATAATTCCAGAGTGGGGGATGGTGTTGAAAGCCTTGGCGAGATCTAGATAAGCTGTGTGAACCATTTTACCCTCATCTATGGCTTTGGTGACTGCTTCAAAGAAGTCAATCAGGTTTAGGAGACATGATCTGCCTTTTACAAATCCAAACTGGGTAGGTTATTTACTGCAATTCATCACTGTTTAACTGCATTTTACTGCATTTCATTACTGGTTAACTGTATTTTTTAATACTGTGAGTTCTGTGTTTGTCTGTAAGTGGTTAATCTGGACCTTGTCTGGTACAAGCTGATTGGTAAAGATAGCAGGGGCTAGCAGGATTGGCTAGATTTCTGTGTTACTAGAATCTTCTATTTTTTGCGAAATTTAAACCCCGAGTTTGAACTGGTTTGGGCTTATTTGCACTTTGCAAACTGCAGCTGCACTACCCACTGCAAGGTATTCTAGCTACAAATGTTCCCTTAGAAGCATGTGTGTGATCACCTAGTAGTACTCATCTTAGACAATCCACCCTTTAACCCCTTAGCTCTCTCTGGCCTCTGTCCCTCAGATTCTAATAAACATGGATGGACAGTTTCTTATGGTTTCTCCTGCCAGTCTGATTGAAATGGGCATCCTGTGACAATGTAGCAACTGTCTGATGTACACGGACAACCCTCTACTACTACCACCTAAATACACAATTTGTGAGAGATGCAATTACATTAAGAACCTAGACTCTATGCTCTCCCCTTCACAAGACACTATATCTGGCACCAAGAAGGTTGTCAACACAAACACCACACCTCAAACACCACCCACACCTACACAACACACATCCATATATGCCGAGGCCCTCAGCAAAAACATACCCAAACAAAACATACCTCAGATGCAAAAACACACCCAAACTCCACAGCCCACCACACCACATCCCACACATAGTCCACACACCTGTGTCTCACAGCCACTAAGGCCTAATCATAAACCCAACATATTAGTCAGAGGAGACTCCATTGTGAGACACACAGATGTGCCCCTCACCAGGCTGGATAAGGAAAATAGTTACAGTTAGTTTTTTGTCAGGTGCCAGAATCCACCATATCACACATGCACTCAAATCTATCAACACAGGTACTGTTATGACTCTGTCATAGTCTATGTTAGCATGAATGACTTGAGACGTACCTCCCTAGACTATATGAAGAGAGACATGATCGAGCTCCCTGAATATGTGTCCCAGGCGGGTATGTCCCTAGCCTTGAGCAGCATTCTACCATCACCCAGAATGATACCTCAATACAAACAGAAAATGATTGACTTTAACAATTGGCTTACTTTCTGGTGTCATTCCAAGGGGATCCAGTACTGACAGCCTGGGAAGACATGATCAGCAGACCATGATGCTTTGCCAGAGATGGTCTGCATCTGTCTCCCTTGGGCTTCAGGCTTCTGGCAAAGGCACGTGCCTCTCCCATAGTGCCTTTTCAGGCAATGCCATGAGGTCAAAACTACCAACATTAAAATTTCATCAAAATGTAAATTAAAGGTCATGCTGCTAAATGCTAGGAGTCTAAACATGAATCTGCACTCATTGCAAGCATTCTTAACCCTGGAAAATGCTGACATTTGTGCAGTCACAGAAACCTGGTTCAAAGCTGGGGACAGCATCCCAGCCGTACCAGGTTACTCATCCTATCAAACATTCAGACCACAAACAATAGGCAGCAAAATAAAAGGAGGTGGAGTTTCAATATATATTAAAGACATACACACCTCCAAGCTGGTCAAACAGTATGACACACAGGAGACACTCCAGGTGCAGTTAACCATTGACAAGCCTCCTATTCAAATCATAGCTCACTACAGACTCCCAAAATCGACTCAAGATACCCACTCCACCTATCTGGACCTCTTCAAATCTATCAAGATTCAACCATTTACCCTGATCCTTGGCAGCTTTAACCATGCAACCATAGATTACAAGAACTACTCATGCCAAAACACAAATGCCCAGAAATTCCTTGATTTTGTCAATGCAATTGCCTTGGAACAGCTGGTTGCAACCCCCACAAGAGGAGATAACATCCTGGACTTGGTATTAACTAACATGAGTAACCACTGCAGCATCTGTTCATTGTCATCCTCCCTGGTAAGGTCCGACCACAAAGCAGTCACTTTTGAAGTCACCATCTCCCCTGCCCCCCCCCCCCCGCAGCTAGGGTCAGACATGAAAACTATTCCAAAGCTGATTACAACCTCCTGAGGGAAGGTATAAACAGCTTCACAGCCTCTTCCCCTTCATAGGAACTGGCTCAAATGTCCACACCTACACCAAAATACTATACAAGCATTTATATCACTGCATGGAATCAGGAATACCCAAAAGGACAAAATCCTCCTCCTCAAGGAAGAGTAAATTTGTCTGGTGGACATCTGTAATAAATAAACTCTATAATAAAACGAAAAAAAAAATTGCTGTCCAGGGCCAAGAAGGAGCAGGTGTCTAATTGGAAGCAATATCTCCTTAGCCTGAACAAGCAAATAAGAGCACTAGTGAACTCCTCCAAAGCAAACTTCAAATCCAAACTGACCACATCTGCTAAACACAATCCTAAGGCCTTCTTCACATATGTCCGCAGTCTCAAATGAAGCACTCAGATCTGCCCAGAACTGGTGGTCAAGGACACGACATTCACAAATACTGGTGATATAGCCAACCTGCTGGCAGACAGGTTCAGTGAAAACTTCACCTCTCTGTTCCCCCATCAGTAAATCAGGACATCCGCAGCACCTGACCCCCTCCTCTTATCTCAGTGGAACAAGTCATCACTGCCCTCTCAAAGGCAAAAAATACAGCCTCCATGTGACCTGATAATTTCCCAGGCTGCATCCTACATGAACTCAGGCAGGAACTTGCAGCACCATTAGGCACCCTATTCAACCAAAGCCTGAGTACTGGCTTCATCCCAGCTTAGTGGAGGACAACCACTATCATCCCTTTGCACAAAGGTGGAGCATCCACCGATCCAGGAAATTATAGACCCATCAGCCTAACTAGCCTGATCTGCAAGGCCATGGAATGGATTATCATGGACCACATTAACAAGGACATTGGCAACCTCTAAACACTCAATCCCACACAATTTGGTTTCCTCAAGGGGAGGCCATGCCTGTTAAATTTAGTTGACTTCTTTGAGACAGACACTAAAGCCATGAATGAGGGGAAGATGGTGCACAATGCCTACCTTGACCTGACCAAAGCTTTCAATACTATTCCCCACTTGGGTACAATAGATAAACACTCTCAACTAGGCATCAATCTGTATATTACCAGATGGGTAGCAAACTGACTCACAGATAGAACCCACCTAGTCAAAACAGGGGAAGCCATCTCAAGCAGTAGACCTGTAATGAGTGGTGTACCCCAGAGTTTGGTCTTGGGGCCTCTATTGTTTGGGATATACTTTTCTGAGGTGCAGGCCAAAACCAGTGGGCTATGGATGATGAGGTTTGTAGATGATTGCAAGCTAGACACTGTCATCAATTCCCTAGTGGTGTGGACATCCTCCAAGAGGGTCTCACCCAAACAAATGACTGGTGCCAGAAACAGGGCCTCAAGCTAAATGCCAAATAATGTATCATCATCCCCTTTGGGGAGAGTAATGTCACCACAAATTATCACATTAATAAAAACATCCTAAGCATGCAATCAGTTGTGAGGGACTTGGGCACCTAGGTTGATACCAAACTGACTTTTGACCATCATATTGCCTCCATTGCATGGAAAGCTTTCTGCATGGTCCACCTTATTTGTAAGGGTACCTCATCGGCATGTACCTCACAAAGCACATGTAAAGGCTCCTCACCAAAAGAATCCAGAGCCTCAAACATCTACCCTACACAGATAGGCTAAAAGCCCTGTCCCTCTACTCAGTCTCATACAGGCTCTTCAGAGGTGACTTCTATCTGGCATACAAAACAATCTCAGACCCCGCCTTGATGGGACTGCTACATATCCACAAGTCAAGCTTCTCTGAAGTAATGCACATGTGTGACCTCAACCTTGTCTGTGGCATCAATAGGACTTGTCATCAGGACAGATTTGTGTCCCAGAGACTCCTCCTTTTGTTGAATATACTCCATCTCCACATCAAGCAGTGTTCCTCATTGACCCTTTTTAAGTGCAAACTGGATAACTGGATGGGGAACAGAAAATACACCCCTATGATTCCACTTGTTTCCCTACTGGACAGGGGCATCGGGTGCTGACTTGATGGAACATGGGCTAAATTCTTGGCTAGGCTTGTAAGTATGTCAGGGCCAATAGCCTAGTGACTTCCTATGATCCTATGATCCTATGCTGATATACAGTTTAAAATTGTTAACACTGAAAGAGAGAATACCTGTATGGCCACAAGTGTTGCTATTATACACAGAGTTGAGACAGGATGATCTCCCTCGACTTTGTCTAACCTGATGCAGAAGGTCAGGACGAAATGGCAACTATGTCAGCTAAGCTTGCAAAATAGATAAAAGCTTGGTAGTGGGGGAGGGTTTAGTAGCAAAATGCACTGACATACAAGCAAATGTTGGCTAACTAAATACCCCTCTACACCATATACTATACTTATTCACACATTCACTTAGCAGGTAGGCAGGCCCATTAGATGTTTAACATCACAAATACTTAAAAGTGATTTTAGAAGAACATGATTTGTAACATAACTTTGGTAGCCAACTAGGTTAGCACTTCAGACTTCTCTTTTAAACATCACTAAATAAAAATCTGCCTAAGCAACAGAGACCTCCAAAGCAGACACCCAAGCAACCGCTACCCCAAAACAAAACACGTGCAACACATAGCTCACAAAGCCAGTGTGCCGAAGAGTCATAGCCCTTAAGGCTAAACAACACACCTGATACACTTGTAATAGGTGACTCTATCGTCAAGCATGCTCACCAGGCTGAACAAGGAGAAGGTCACGGTGAGCTGCCTGTCAGGCGCTAGGATCCGCCACATAACACAAGCACTCAGGTCACTCCAAGGCAAGTACAAATATGACTCAGTCATTGTCCATGCTGGTGTGAATGACCTGAGACGTACGTCCCTGGACTACATGAAAAGAGACATAGAGGAGCTCTCTGAGCATGTAGCCCAGGCTGGTATGACCCTGACCTTGAGTAGCATCTTACCCTCACCAAGAATGATGCCACAATATGAAGACAAGATGATCAATTTCAACAATTGGCTTAAGTATTGGTGTCATTCAAAGGGGATCCAATGCCTGTCAGCCTGGGATGACATGCTCGACAAGCCACGATGTTTCACTAGGGACGGCTTGCACCTGTCACCCCTGGGCTTTCAGATATTGGCAAAGGCTCTTGCCACCCCCATAGTGCCTTTTTAGGCAAGGCTCAAAAGACAAACCCACCTCCATAAGTATCACAAGGGATAAGAAACTAAGAGTAATGCTACTCAATGCCAGAAGTCTAAACCTCAAGATGCATGCACTCGAAACTCTCCTTAGCATGGAGAACATCAATATCTGTGCAGTAACAGAAACCTGGTTCAAGGCTCCCGAGAACACCCCAGCACTACCAGGTTATACCTCATACCATGTTTTTCGGCCTCAAAACTTGGACCGAACCACAAAGGGAGGGGGAGTATCAATATTTGTCAAAGATACCCACACCTCCAGGTTGGTGGCACAGCACGAAGCATCAGAGACTATCCATGTGCAACTAACAGTGGGTAAAACTGCCTTCCAGTTTATAGACTGCTACAGACCACCCTCCCAAATCCAGGAACCCCACTCGGCCTTCCTGAGAACACTGGAAAATATGAAGGTCTCTCCAAACACCATTATATTGGGCGACTTCAACTACCCAAACATAGACTGGGAGCATTACTCTAGCTCCAACACCCTAGCCCAAAGGTTCCTAGAATTTATAAACTCAAATGCTATGGAACAGCTTGTTACCACTCCCACAAGAGGGGAAAACATACTGGACCTGATCATCACCAACATTGGGACTCTATGCTCCAGACCAGAAGTGTATCCCTCACTGGTAAGATCAGACCATAAACTAATCTCACTAAATATTCACATCCCGACCCCAGCCCCTGCACAGAAAACCACAGTGAAAAACTTCTCTAAAGCAAATTTCACACTCCTCAAAACCGAGGTGGAATCCTTCAAAGCCCCCGGGCCTGTGGAAAATATGGCCCAGACCGCAGAATCCTTTATAAACACATTCTATGAACACCTTCAGAAATGCATGGATCATGCAATCCCAAACAAAACCAGGACCCAATCCTCCAAAGGCAGGCATCCTGTCTGGTGGACCCCAGCCATAAACAAACTATACAATAGAAGGAGGAAGCTACTACATGATAGAGCAAAATCCCAAAAAGGGAAGGCATCTCTGATCAGTATTAGCAAAATACTACGGGCACTCATAAAATCGTCTAAGGCCAGCTTCGAGAGAAAAATTGCACAGGACACTAAGGATAATCACAAGGCTTTCTTTAGTTATGTTAGAAACCTGGGTGGGAATTCCCAGATATGCTCAAAATTAGTCCAAAATGACAAAAAATACACCGAACCCACAGACATTGCCAACATCCTAGCTGACAGGTTCAGCGCAACCCCCCCCCTTCCACACCAAAAGGGCAAATATCTATCCCAGCAGAGTGCTGCCCCCCTGACATCTCAGATGCTCAGGTAAGAGCCACCCTCTCCAAAGCAAAAAACACAGCATCAATGGGACCAGACGGTGTCCCGGGCTGCGTCCTACATGAACTCCAAGAAGAACTAAACCCATAAATAAAACTACTGTTCAATCTCAGCCTTACTACACGATATGTACCCAAAGAGTGGCGTACAGCAACAGTGGTCCCTCTCCACAAAGGTGGTGCCTCAATGGATCTTGGAAACTATCGCCCCATAAGCCTGACTAGCTTGGTCTGCAAAGCTATGGAAAGGATCATCATGGACCTCATAAATAAAGATATTGGGGACCTACAGACACTGGATCCTACCCAGTTCGGCTTTGTTAAGGGCAGATCCTGCCTCTTAAACCTGGTCGATTTCTTTGAAACAGTCACCAAGGCCATTGATGAGGGGAAGGTGGTCCACACAGCCTACCTGGACCTCGCAAAAGCCTTCGATACAATGTCCCCACTCGGGCATTATAGATAAGCTCACCAGCTTAAATATAAACCCCTATGTCACTAGATGGGTTGCAAACTGGCTCAAGGACAGAACCCACATGGTTATAATTGCTGGAGCCATGTCAGACTCCAAACCAGTTACAAGTGGTGTCCCACAAGGCTCAGTCCTGGGACCTCTCTTGTTCGTTATATATTTCTCGGAGGTACAGGCCAACACGGAAGGACTGTGGCTGACCAAGTTCGCAGATGACTGCAAACTGGGCACCATAATCGACTCTCCAGCTGACACAAGCATACTACAAAAGGGCCTCATAGAAACAGACAACTGGTGCCAGAGCCATGGCCTCAAGCTAAATGCCAAAAAGTGTATAGTCATCCCCTTCAGCAAAAATAAAGTGCCCACAAATTATCACATAGGTGGTAATCCATTAAGTACAGAAGAAGTAATTGGGGACCTGGGGACCCAAGTTGATAGCAATCTCTCATTTGACAACCACGTGGCCAAAGTGGTTAGAAAATCATTTTATATAGCCCACCTAATCATGAAGGGATTCACATCTAGATCAGGGGAGGTCATCGTGCCTCTTTACTCATCCCTCATCAGGCCCATAATTGAGTACAATGCCCCTTTTGGGATGTACCTTACCAGACACCTGCAGCAACTGGAAAGACCCCAAAAGTACCTCACCAAGAGAATCAAAGGGCTCAAACAGATGCCATATGCTGCCCGGTTAAAGAAACTCCAGCTCTACTCAGTGGCATACCGCCTGCTCAGAGGCGATCTGTGCCTGACGTATAAAGCCATGTCCAACCCGGAATTAATGGACATGCTGCACCTCAGAAAATCCAAATCCCATCGAGCTACGTGAACCTCAGCACTGAAATAAATAGGACATGCTGGAGGGACAGATTCATAACCCAGAGGCTCCCTTCACTCTGGAATAAAATCCCAGTCCAGGTTAGGCAGAGTCCCTCATTGACTCTCTTCAAGAGGAATCTTGATGAGTGGATGGGAGATCATAGATTTACTCCGGGTATCACTTCTGTGTCACTGTTAGACAGATGCACAGTATACTAACCTCGAAAAAGGGCATAGCAAAATTCATTTTAAAATGGGTGGCGAAAGCCAAAAACACTCTGGCTAGGCTTGTAAATGCCCTAGGGCAGATAGCCTAGTATGAACCTATGAACCTATGAACTAGATTCAATACCTAAACAAGTTTGCAATTATAACTACACTGGGACCAAATGATGTCTTCCATTATCTACTGAACAGCATATTGTTAAAATGAAAAGCATAGGGCTGTGGGACATTCTATTTTATCTTTTGCGATCTGCAGTGGACTAAGATAACATTAGGACAATTCAGAAGCTCTAACATTTTCCTTTGTTTCTTCAAATAAAAACTGTTTCACTTCTACAAATACTTCAGAGATACTAAATATCAAAGTTCATCCATTTTGTTTTGCTGATCAGTGCGTCTTGTTTTCTGAAAGACACTTCCTTTCTGTCAGTCTCTCTCGGTGTAGCCATGAAAGCACAGTGGCAAAATATCAGTAATTACCAGAAGAAAGAAGTAATCTTAAGACCTTTCTTTAGAATACCTTCTGTCAAAATTAACTTATTCATGTCACAGGGATTGAGATATAAACCAGTCTTCTTTATACACTATTAGGGGTTTATGTATGTGACCAACCTAATTGTGAATGCAGGTTAATTTACAAGCCTCCTTGCTTAAAAACATTGTAGGTATTATCCAAACTAGCCTAAAAAATAAAAATACATCAGAACAATTACTCAGAACTGCACAAGAACTCATGAGTTTTTAATAATGTTATCAAAAATCAAAGCTAGGTTCCCTCATATATGGATATGCCCCCTTGTAATTATAAATCATCATACCATAAATGGAAGATGGTTATGCCCTGAAACCATAGCCATTGTACTGAGACCTTTACATTTTTAAGAGTGTAACTTACAAAATTTTATTTGTGTAATCATGCAATGTCTTGATGAGGCATGGTCTTTCTGGCAGTTTAAAAATAAAAACAAAAAGTGGAACAGACATTCCACAATGAACTTTAAGTTAATTGTGGAGTGTCCATTCCACTTTTTGTTTTTTATTGTTGTCAATTGTTACTTTATTGAAGTCTGGATTTCTGGCAGTTTCTTCTATGCTTCTATTTGGGGAAAATTTATTTTAAAATGCATAGTCTATTTGAATTTTGACCAGCAAAAAAATCTTGTCCACATATCACCTGATGGGCATGAAATATTGATGTTGTTTTCCTCATCTTGACATAGAAGGTGGTGTTTAATTTCTCAATCTTCATCATATAAGCCTCTATTTTTTATGAATAGAAATGCATTTTATATGAAAAATATATCTTCTTAGCCTGTGCACCTGAACTATATTTGAATCACCTAAGCTAAGAAAATTAATGCAAGGGTATGGTAGAGTTGCACAATGCTTGTTTGTGAATTGTCATACACAATCTCTCTATGCAACACTGTTACCATATGTGGTACTACTAATCAGTCAACATTATTGTTGTTCTCCATATGGACATTTAATGGTGTGTTGTATATTCTATGTACTTTTGTTTAATTTGTGCAGTTTAAGAAAAATCTGATTATTTTAGACAACATGTCCAGCCACCTCTCCCAGTCCAAACAATTTGCTTGGAGGATGACAAAACAGAGGCTGATTTTCATCATAAGAGACCACCTAGATAAACCATTTATGGAATTGCTAAATTTAACCAAATCTAACCATTCAATCAATCAACTATTACTTCCTGTATCCTTCTTATTTGTGAGGGAAAACAAATTGTGAAAGGTATAGTCTGGAAGAGATCTAGAATGTTCTTTTAATCAAGTGATTACATTTGAGAAAGACTGAAACACAACATCTTGATTTATTCTTCTTCATCCCTTTTTTATTTCCTTTCTGCATCCTGATTCAGTGAGACTGACTGTTGCAGTTAATATTTACAAGCATTCAGGAGGCTGAATCCTATTTATCTTTAGTATAATCTTAATTTCAGTAATTCATTTAGACATTTTCTCTTTGCCTTTTGATAGTTAAACACTTTATAACAACACTTTATAACATTCAAAGTACTTTGACTATTGTGATAGTAGTGGGAGAACACTGACAGCTGCTAATTAAAATTTTATGAGACGTTTCTGGACTTCATCTGAGAAGACAAAACTAATTAATTACTTCATATGCCTAATGGCTGCTTCAATTATTTCTCTGCTGTCCCTTTTAACACTGATACTTTTGAAGAGTCTTTTTTTAAATATCCTTAAAAAAAGTATTTTCTTTCTCTTTTGGTTTCTATCTGAGAGAGGAATCTAAAAGTCAATATCTCTCATGAAAGCTATGTCTTGTCACTTCAGTCAATTTTTGATACATTTCAGGAAAAATCTTAAAACATTTTAGACATCAGTGGTAATACATGACACGGTCCCAAGCACACAGGTAAAACTGAATGAAGCCTTGCTTAACAAATAGGGTATACATTCCATCACCAGTGCAACTTATAAAAATAAATTTCTTTCTTTCCTTTTTCAAATCTCACTTTCAGAAAAGGAACCAATGAAATTCCGAACTGGCAACTCTGTGCAACAAATGAGTTACAAGCGCCAACCAAAATTTAGAACTAAAAACCTGACAATGGTTTGCAATTTAACAACAAAACAACACAGGCTGTTCCAAGGACGTAAATCCCAATTCAGGTAACAATGGAGCATAGTCTACTACGTAACAGGTCAGGACACAAATAAAAAAAAATATTTAATCAATACACGCACAGTTCACCAAAACTATATCCTAATACCACAAAACAGATTTAAAATGTTTAAAAATCAAATTAAAAATCAAGTTTTAGCATGTTGTGACTGATGAAAACTGCTCAAACTGATATTATACCATGACCCCCCCCAAAACGTGCACGCTGATTGGCCAGTGTGCCTGTTGTAAATCGAGTTATACTAATGGAAAAAGGTCCGGTCGCCCGGACTTTTTTCCATTAGTATAACTATGTTAAATGGGTTTAACATTGCGAGACAGCTTTAAAACAACGGAGATCTCCGTTGCTTATTTTAAAACTGTCTCATATGTTAAACCCATTAGCAATGCGACAAAAAGCAACGGAGAAAGCAAGATCTCAGTTGCTTTTTTTTAGTGTCTCGCTATGTTAAAACGGACATCTTGCTTTCTCCGTTGCTTTTGCTCAGTCAATAATGTACCGCCGCGCAGGCGCCAAGAATCGATGCCAGACATCTGCGGAAGGGCAGTAAACAGGCGTTATACTATGCCATTATTTAAGAAAGGAATAGTTTCTTTTCTTAAATAATGGCATAATAATAATAACCACTTCTGGTTCTGGTGGTATGGTTAATAATTTACCCGCTTGTTTGGTCCTCGGCTTCACCCTCGGGACCAAACCATGCCAACCGGTGGGTAATAAGATTACCAGGTGCTATTGCTATAGTAACATATCTAAATGGCATTTCATTTCATAATGTACACAATGGCAAAAGACAGTTGCTTAGCACAACAAGAGAAGTAGAAAAATTAAAATGTTTTTAAGGCAAAGCTACACCATTATTCAAAAATATACATTTATGCAGATGATTATAACACATAGGGGGAATCAGTTGAGGATTATTTAGAAGTAGTAGTAGCAGCAGGATCCTGACTAACAAGACAAGCACTCATAAGATCACATACAATGGGAGGCCAACATGAAACTCAAGTTGATTTCCTCCTAGTAAGGAAAAGACACTGGGGTAGAATCATCAATTACAAAGTCGGCCTAAAGTATGCTAGTAATAGTGCACAAGAAAAAAGGGGATATCCACAACTGTGAGCAGTACAGAGGTATCAGGCTCCTGTCACACTGCATGAAAGTTCTTGATAAGCAAATACATAGAGTAGTAGGAAGTAAGATGGGTTATGAGCATTTTAGACTCGGATCACGATGCAGCACAACCAACTGGAAATTTGCAGTGACACAAATAGTTGAGAAGAAGCTAGAGATTCATTCCTAGACTGGAGAAAGCATAGAACAAAGCTAATTTTGGCAGTCCTGTGGTGGTCTGAAGTTCAGAAACAAGGGTAGAATTAGTGCAGGCTAATATACAAGGACCCACTGACACAAGTACAAACAGCATTCAGTCTCACAGAGGAGATTCCATTGAGAGTTGGTGTACTTCAGGGTTCAGGTCGGACCCCACTGCTCTTCATACTGGTCATGGACAAAAAAAAGCAAACAGGTTAGAGAGGGCAGATGAACAAAGTAGCTATACAAACACATAGCAAGGACTCCAGCAAAGGAGAAGGGAATGGAATGCAAAACTCCAGGCACATGGGATGAAACTGAAGCTGAGAACTGAGAAAGAATGGAAAATACCGGAACACATTAACAGCTACAAGTATCTGGCAGGGCTGGTTGAGGAGAAGGGAAGTCTGAAACAGGAGGTGAAAGTCAGAATCAGAGTAGCTGCAGCTACCTGCCACAGAGTGAGGTAGTGAATGACAGAAAATGGCAAAAAAGTAACGTAAGGTGTACAGAATAGTGAGGCATGTAGTACTACTGTCTGGTACAGAAACCTGGGCAGTGAAGGCAGGGAATTTAAGGAAGCTATTGATGAAGGAGATGAAGTACCTGAGACGGATGGTAGGATTAACCCTGTGAGATACATGAAGAAATTAAAACATCTGAGCAGAAAACAAAGAACATTCACTTGCAGAAAAGGTCAGAGAATAGATTACATTGGTACAGGCACATGTGCATAAAAGCAGAATACAATCTGGTGAAAAAGATTTGGGACAGACAGAAAGAAGATATGAAGAAACAAGGGCATCCAGCAAAGAGATGGATGGATTTTGTGAGAAGACCTGTGGCAATCAGACATGACTGTTGAAGAAGATAGGAGAGTGGCATTGAATGCGAAGAGATGGCAACAGTTGACAAGATACCCTGACCCCATGAAGAAAATGGGAAAAATGGGGTTGATGTTGATAATGATGATGATGATGATGAGTAGAAGGAGGAGGAATTTCAGCATGGGCATTTAACTTCATTTTTTTGTACTGTTACATTATACAAGGTTGCAACATTTTTTAAATAAACAGAAATGTAGCCTTAACTGGTAAAAACTGGCATTATTTCTAAACTGCAAACAAACATCAACAACTACTTCATTGGCACAGATGAAAAAGAGGTGTTTGTGGCATGGAAAATCTAGGTTCACTAACAGATATGGGTCATTCATAGTGTCAGCTGGGCAGTATGTATTGATCAATAAAAAGACAGCTGTCCATATGGGGAGTGTATATATATA
This sequence comes from Protopterus annectens, assembly GCF_019279795.1. Taxonomy (NCBI): domain Eukaryota; kingdom Metazoa; phylum Chordata; order Ceratodontiformes; family Protopteridae; genus Protopterus; species Protopterus annectens. Next base: position 879,089,217 of record NC_056729.1, read on the forward strand.
TATATATATATATATATATATATATATATATATGTAGGAGTCTGACCCTAGTGGAGAATAGCAGTGTGGCAGCGTCTTAGGCCACTCATAGGGACAGGAATGTATGTATGACACTGCAATCTCACTATATACTACAATATATGTGGATGGACTATGGGGTAAAGTAAGAAATCTCCACTAAATATAGGCTGCTAACCATCAGGCACCAGTGATCTCACGGTCCTGAAGATAATCCATTAGATACTTCTGTATGACTCATTAGTTCCTCAAGTAGAGCAAGAGGTCAGAGGATGAGGATTTCCCTTACTGCCAATCAGCAGTAAAAGGAGAGAGAATAAAGAGGATAAACTAAACCTTTTTGTCATCATTTTGGAGGCCAGGGCCAAATGACCATGAAACCATTAACACTGCCCATTTGTTCTCATCACCAGGTGAAAGCAATCCATATTGTGGCTGTCAAACAGCCAGCCAGGAGGGGGATTTCTTGGACTGGCCCTAATCTTACCCTGGTGGTTGATTTGGGCATAAACATTATAGCAGGGGCATCTAGCACTGTTTTTGAATGTGCACATGCTCCCCATGCATGCAGCATGAGAGCTATCATTATTGTTTTGGGATTGCACTCATCCCCTGGTCCTGTGGCCACTGGGATTGTGCAGGTCTTCACCATTCATCCAGCATCACTCACCCCATAAGCCACTCACTCCCACCCTCTCATGCCTGTTATTGTACAAGTAATCAAGCACATTTCACCTGGGATAAAATCATGGCTTTATCCCTCAATGCTGCACAGCCCAAGGGCATGCTAAGGGTAGCATCTGGAGAACAGAAAGGCCAGAGAGCTCAAAAAATCAAGATTTAATACATATTTAATACTGTTTAAAGCAAGAGAAAGATGGTAGTCCAATAGTACATCTTTGAAATTTGACAACAATCAATCATAAAAAGTAAAGGAACTATTTTTTTAGGACTGTGAACATCAGAGATTTCTGAGTCAGTAGTTTAGTAAAAGAAATGTTGCAAGCAAAATGAAAATGTACTTTAGATGTTCTGCTAAATAAGTTATTTATTTCTTTGTTTTTCTATATATTACATTTTAGTAAATGGACATGTACAGCTAGAATGAGTGTATTCTTTTTTTTCATTAGAGACATTGAAGATAGATCCAAATAAACAACACTGTGAAACATCTCAATTATTGCATTTTAATAAAAGAAACAAGGAAGTATATACATTTGCTCAATGAAACAGATCATATAACTGATAATACAATACGCAGCTGCAGTTAATAATGTATCAAAAACAGCATGACACAGAACTGGCTGGTTGTAATAGATTTAAATGACAAAATGCAGGAATCAATGATATTTCATTTGTGAACATCAAAAATGTTTTTCTTATATCTCAGAGACCTTAATGGGATACCATCCCATATTTTCCTTTTTTGCAGTTTTGTAATAAAGTGCCAGATATAAGTCCTCTGCGGGCCTGTCATATGGCAATGTTATACAAAGGGGTGTCTAGACGCTTCATTTAAAAATGTGCTATGGAAAAATTTACTATGGATAAGAATCTTTCAAGTAAATAAGTTGGATAATGGGAAAGATAAAATCAGTATATTATTGAAATAGTTTCCAATAAATCCTCTTTAGTAACCCAATTCTGAATGCAAACTTAAATAAGAATAAATATCAGTATGAAATCTGCATTTGAGATGAAAATCAATGAAACAATATTATCTGTTTACAAACAACAGCAACTGTATTCATGTAGAATGCAGATCAAAACATGCATTGCACTCCCACATTGACACAAGCCTCCACACTGACATTCTCTCAAACACATGCACTTACATACACATACACACATGTGTATACCTGCCCACTGACATACACTTACAACTGTATGCATGGGGTCAGGGTGTCACTTCAGCTGTGACAAACATCTAGGGCCAATGCTTATATCCATTAAAAAAAAAATATATATATATATATATATATATATATATATATATATATATATATATATATATGTGTGTGTGTGTGTGTGTGTGTGTGTGTGTCACCCTCTGTGCTTATCTGTATGTCTGACACTCTCTGCCTCTGTCTTTGTCTCCATCTTATTCAATGGCTGACCATATGTACCTGCAGTGAAAATAAAAGGAGTACCTTTCAGGGTGTTTAAAGACATGTTATAAACACTCAATGCTAATCGAGAAATGCAGTTTAAGGGACTATGTTTCATATGAAAGGTCAACAGCCTATGACTGAAAAGCAAATAAAAAGTTGGCATAGTTACTGGTCATTAAAGGGTAGGAGGAGAAGTGGTTTTAGATCAAAAATGTAATATTGCTTTTCCTTTCACACCATTGTGTTGTATTGTGCAAACTGGCGGAGTAATTTTCAAGGATTTTTCCTATTGTTTCCACTGTTATGTGATCAAGGTGTTAGTATCTATAATTTAAGGAGGAAGAGGGGTCCTTGCCCCCTGGGAAAAAAAAAATTGTGTGGTGTTTTCAGTATTTTCGAATCACTGGTTTCGATACTCATTTTTAGGAAACTTGATTTGGCTGAAAATGATTCAACTACTAGTTAGTAAACCATGAAACAACTGGAGTTCAATGTAAAAGGTGCACATTCTTTGATGAAAAATGAAGGTCATGAACACATGTACTTCTAGAAAGCAGCAAATATCCCCTATATGTCAAGTAATTCCCATCCACCCACATGTTCCTTCCCAAATGTGTGCTGCTCATGGCCTTTTATACACATACATTAAACAAGCAACAGTGAGGTGTGTCTAAAAATGGAATCGTTTTGATTAGCCTAAAAACACAAATATTAAGGAGATAAATACGAATGATAATCATCAAAAATAGTGTTACAGGAAAAAGTTACCATTTTCACTTGGTTTAGGACAATGTTTTCTACAATGAATTGGAATGGAATATATCCCAAAAGTCACCTTGAGTGATAGAAAACAGACAAAACCAAAAGCAAAGTGGACAAGAAATGAATGTAGGATAGTATGGTATGTGATAGGCATCTGTAAATTTGCAGGTGTAGAAGGCTAATGTACTGCTGCATATACACTCATAATTCTATTTTTATTCATTTACATATTGTTGACTGGGTTAGCCATATTGGGTATAGCTTATTTTCAGAGGAAACCCCCCCAAAAAAATACAAATTGAAGAATATTATGATATGTCAACCTAGAAAGAAAAAAAGATGAAAAAGTAAATAAGTAATGAATGCCAAAATCAGATGCCTATACATGGCATTTAGATGTTAACATGAATCAAAAAGCAACAAAGAAATATTAGATTATAACATCATAATCTAACAGGACAAATACAAACCTCAAAATTTGTGCAGGAGGTAAGTATCAGAAGAGGAAATAATTGGATAAATGGGTGGTACTTACTGCAGAATAGCAGTATGAGTAAATAAAATTTGGCATATGCTACACAAGGACTACCCCAAGGATTGTTTTTCAAGATATCTGCTGACATTCACATATAAATATACATTAACAAACATTCTTTAGCTATCACAGAAAAGACAGTGATACAGAAATCCCCATTACAGCCAGAATGACTATGCAAAGACATCAGAAAACAGAGTATGTGCATGACATGAAACCCCAAAGTCAAGATTTACTGCTGTTTATGGAATGTGTAGCAATATATAGAACAAGATTTCAGTTTTCATTGAAATGTGAAATCAAGAAACGGGCATCCTAAGTGACATTTATATTAATAACATCTGAAGAGATGGAGGGATACTTTGAGAGAGAGAGAGAACTGAATATATTAACATTTTACTGCAGTTCATCATTGTTCAGCATGTTGGAAGTATAACATACTGTTGGGTGCTTCACATTGTTTATCTATTACTTTTATTCATATTTTGACTTTCCTGTTCTGTGGGCATTTTATTCTTGTGTGAAGAGAAAGGTACTTGCTATTCTTTAAGATGTCATTGAGGTTTCCCTCTCACCGTTTAATCCTACACAGCATAACACTTGGCAAGGCAATGTTTATGAGTCAACTTTTTCCACACAACACATTCCAGTTAAACAGATATGTTATTTTTATCTTTAAAGCACAGATTCTTTGATATACTGTGGTTTGTGATGTATGCTGAGTTTAATGTAGAATTACTTTTTTTAAAAATGGAATCCATTTCTTAAATGATTAACACAAAAAAAGTTATGGGTACATACTGGAATACTGCAATCACTTTATGGGTTCCTTTCACATTTACATTTTTCTTTTAGGTTAAGAAAGACTTGAACATGGCCAAAAACAACTGAAAACAGGCCACTGGCTAAATAATAATGCAAGTCTAGGTCAGTAACTTTACACAGTTAAAAATCTGTTGATATTACTTAGCTATTGCCAGATTTAACAAAGACGATAACGGATGAAGTTCAGTTCATAACTCCTACAGGCTACTCTCTATTATTTGTTTAGGGACCTATGCACATTCTCATGAAGAAATGTTTACTTCACTTCATTCTGAGCCAGAATTAATTCTCAAGTTCAATTTTTCATCCAATAGCAAACAAGATGGACAGAGACTGCATGTTAAGGGAAATGTGTTTCATTTTCAGTTTTTTAAGTAACGACAGCATTTCTACATAAAATTTGGAAAACAGATTCTAAAAGTTCCAGGAAAGCTAAATGAACACTTTTATTATATTTCCAGGGAGGAAGATTTTTTTGTCTTATTTACCATTTCTTGATGGGGCAGAACATTGATCCAAGAGAACTGTTTTCAGACTCAGTCAAAAGATCTTCAATTGCAGTTTAAAATTTTCATAAGATGGGTGTTTTGGAAAATAACTTTTGATATTTGCTTCTAAGCTAATTTATTAAAATTTGTAAATGTAAGGACCCTAAAAGTTTAACAATAGTCTAAAGAGGAAGAAAACAGTACACAGTGTGTGACTTTTTGTAAAGAAAATGATACATCAACACAGAAGGCTAATATTTCTAAAATATTTAACATTTTGATGATACATTTTCTCTCTTCAGACTCTAAAGGACTACAGCACACACAACAGATAAATAAATTTGGCCTGCTATATCACATTATCAGAAGTGAGTTTTTGCTTATCAGTGCTAATATTTTTCAATATACTTTTTGTTAAGATGCTTCTGTTAGGTATAATTAATTTTACTAAATGGCCATCGCTATGCTCTGCATTTTACTAAACAGACATCATTCTACATTGCATAAAAACATTTGAATAGTATGAAGGATCTGTAATAGGTAGTCCTAAATTCAACTCAGCACACTTGTTAAACAAGCTCTATCTGCTGATATTAAATTACTAAAGAGTGATAATAGCACAGTGTTCACAATCCAATTCAAGGGTATTATTAGAGGGGACTCGGTTTAACAGAATTATAGGTTCATAGATTACAGACATTATACCACAGTCAAACAGCACTGTTTCAATGTATTGCTAAATTAAACACAGGAACTAAACCTCCAAGACATTTTATTTGAACATATTGAAACAGTAAGACAGATTTATACTTCCAACGCATGCCTAAATGTTAAACATGCATCTATTTGCCAGAATGCCTAGCAATTATATAAAATCCAGATGTAGTGAAACCCAGAAATGTAATTTTATATCAATGAGAGCCATTCTAGTAATACCCCATTTTTGCTTACCTCTGTGTCACAGGTAGAGAAGTGTGGTTGTATTCATTCATTATTTCAACATATCAGCCTAGAAAGATGAGACATAAATGCACTCTACCCTCCCTTCATATCTCCCAGTCACCACCAGTGTGCTACAAGGCTCTATCATTGGTCCCCTCCTCTTTAACATTCTCACCAATACCGTCCATACATCCACACAACAGGCCTCCCTAATACAGTATGTACAGGCCTCCCTAATACAGTATGTACAGGCCTCCCTAATACAGTATGTACAGGCCTCCCTAATACAGTATGTACAGGCCTCCCTAATACAGTATGTACAGGCCTCCCTAATACAGTATGTACAGGCCTCCCTAATACAGTATGTACAGGCTTCCCTAATACAGTATGTACAGGCCTCCCTAATACAGTATGCACATGACTCTACTCTCATTTGCACATCTGACAGCATGGCACACCTCCAAAAAGTACTCGGGGAAACTTTAGCAGCAACTGAAACATGGCTTTGTAACTCACAACCCATTTTCAACCCTAAACAAAACCAGACTGCTACTTTTTCCCCCAAATCCCTCTCTCATGAAAAACAAAATTTAAAGTCCTTTCTCTTGATACTACAGAAATTGAAGTCACTTCTCACAGCAAATTATTAGAAATGATAGTGGATGATAACAAAATTGCATAAGAAAAGCTCAAAAAAACTAGGGATACTTTATAGAGCCAAAACTAAAACCACACTTGCCACTACCGATCTCTTCTCCACACTTCTTTGTGGTGTTCCCATCCTTAGTAACCTACAGGTATCACAAAAATCAAAACTTGAAGAATGTTATAATAAAGTTGCTAAATTTGTAGTAAGTACTCCTTTCAGAACTAACCACTGTATAGCACTAAAACACCTAAATTGGTTAGAACTACCCCATCAACCCACATATACACAGCTTCTTACAAACTATAAAATTATCCAGCATCCATTTGCTTGTCCAGCACTAAATAACGTTCTATGCAACTATGTTCCAAGTCTGTCATTACAATCTAGTATCCAAAACTCTTGTCTGTCCACAAACCTATTGAATCTGCTGGGCATTCTCTATACTCATATCATTTTGCAAAGGCTTGGAACTCCTTACCTGTAACATCCCACCTGTCCTTTAAAACCACTGTGAAAGACTTCCCAGCCACATGTTGGCTCTGTTATTGTTCAACATGTCAGTAAATGTGAACAAATATGTTTTCATACTTTACATACATTTCCATTTGATTCTCGGCTGGAGTGCCTTCTGTGTGGAGTCTGCATGTCCTCCCCACGGTCGAGTGGCCTCCGAAAGACATGCGTGAATGGGCGTGCCTTCACTGAAGGTTGGACGACGGGCTGGCAACTCGGCACCATAAAAAAAATCTACTGCCAATCATTAGCAGACTGGAGTTCCGCTGTGGTGACCCCTAACCAGGAAAAGCCGAAAAGACAAACAACATTTCCTTACTGTCCCTTCTACACTCACTTCCTTACTTCTATCAGATTCTCTCCCCTGGTATTCTCTCATATATCAGTTCCTGTTTGTATTATGTTAACGTTAATCTTTACTTTCTCTATAAACTTGCTAAAATTTCTCTAAATATTAAATCATTCTTATATAACTTGCATGTATTTTTAACCAATATTTTCATATTATGTCTAATTTGGCATAATTATTTAAACTGTAGTTGTTCTTTGTATTCTTTTTAAAGATTGTAAAATTATTGTTCTTAAAATGTTTTGTAACACTTTAAAGCTTTTATAGGCCTCCACTATCTATCTATATCAAACTGTGTATATATATAAATATAAATATATATATATATATATATATATATATATATATATATATATATATATATATAAATATAAATATATATATATATATATATATATATATATATATATATATATATATATATCTATGCATGGCAGCAGTTACTTTTGTCAAACAGCACAAAAGCTAACATGATATTCATCAATCACAACTGGTCAAATCACATTTTGCTGACCACTGCAGAAGTACAAGACTTCTACCTGCTGCAGGTGGAGTGATTTATTGGGTTGTGATTTTATTCACAATGTGAATATTTATACTGTTCTACATTGGTGAATGAAATTTTATATGCATGTATCTGTTCATACACACACACACACACACACACACACACACACACACACACACACACACACACACACACACACCATACTTCTCAACCTCTAAGAGCAAGAAATTTGGACAAAGTGCCCAAAAATAGGGACAATTTTTAAATATTGCTCCTACAAACTTAGAAAGTTGATAGAATAACCGGTTTTGCATTAGCATGTTTTTTTCTGAAGGGTATGAAGTCTGAAACTCAAATGTCTGTTATTATTTTCTAACGTTAATCTTTAATTATTTGCCACTAATTTGCCAGAAAACTACAATTTTATGAAAAATGGACCAAAAATATGAGACAAAAATCTGGACATTCTGTGAAAATCTGTACAGTTGAGAGGTATGATTACACACACACACACACACACACACACACACACACACACACACACACACACACACACACACACACACACACACAGCAGCTAATTACAGAGGACAAATTGCAAAACACAAAATCTGTTAATACAAGTTATCAAAAAGAATTTAACGTGATAGACGTTATCCAACCTTCTTAGTTTAGCAGTCACTTGTCTATAAATGTGAGAACAAATGAAAATAGTACAGGCAATGGTTATGCAGCAATAATGCAGGATTTGTTGATCATAACACATCTGGTACCTCGGCAGTTCACCTTCAAAGGATAAATCTCATTACAATAAACCCTTTCCTTTATCATATTTTTCACATCATTGTGGCAAAATTTGTCAGGAACATTTATTAATGGAAGGTTTGTTTCTAAGAGTCATTTTAGCTGCAACTCTTGTGATGTGGCATACATTCAGGGCTGTGTTTGCAGAAATGTGAAATGGTATATAGGGCAAACCAAAAGAATGATGAAGGTATGAATTTTGGAGCATTTAGGTAACATACAGCATGGAAAAATGAACAGCCCTGTTACTGAGCACTTTCATGCTGCACATGGTGGGTCTGATGAGTCTTTCATTTTTAACATCTTGGGTCAACCATTTAAGTGTAGAGGGAGTGGGTTTGTTAAAAAATTAATGGACCTGGAAACTAAGATGATTTTGAATTATAGAACACTCCATCTTAGAGGTTTAAATCTTGAGGTAAATTTGGTTATCTTATTATTTAACATTCTAAATGTTTTGTATGGATTCATGTATTTATTTATTTAATGATATCAATAGTAAATTGTTAAATTAAAAATGTTATTGCACTTTAAATTATGTGAAAAATACGATTACACTTTGATAATGTAATTGCACTTTAAAAATGGAATTATATTTGAAAAATGGAATTATTTAATTAAATCATCAGGGGGCACTGAGTATAAAGGAAGGGGTTTATTGTAATGAGATTTATCCTTTGAAGGTGAATTGCTGAGGTAACAGATGTGTTATGATGAATAAATCCTACATTACTGCTGTATAATTGTTCCCCATAGTATTCGTTTTATTGCATTTTGTTTTTGTTGTTTTTTGAACAAATGAAGATATTAAGACTGGCATATATACAAAACATTGTTTTTTTCTCCTTTATTGGATAATATTTATTTATTTATTTTACATTTGTTTACCGGGATAGTCCAACTGGATACATGTCCATTTACAGCGGAGGCCCGGGGAGAAAAGCTCCACAAAGACAAACTTACACAGATTACACAGAAGTTAGCAAACAATTATAAAAACAAAGTGATTATATACAACTACAAGTTAGGATAATTACAGAATATGCTTTTAGTTTATAACTTAATCAGGGTTGGTACATGGTGAATAAATTAAGTTAAACAAACTAGAAAACTAGTCTGTACTGCTCTTTTATTTACATTGTTTTGTTCCATAATTTAGAATCTAAAGGCATTACTCTGCTTACAGAAATTATTGTTTACAGCTGTTATTACTAATACCTTCTAATTTTTGGTTAGGATGAATAAGTCTGTCATAAAATTCAATGGCTCATAGGTTTTTAGTTTGCTACTATGCTAATGACCACTAGGACCCTTAAAAGCCTAGCTGCAAACTCCAAATCCATTAGGATTCTGAGTATCATGGGTGCCTATATGGGAGGGGAATGTTAGTAGGGAGGTAACTAAGGGATGTGTAAGGGTTTTTTTAGGGTAACACATTTCCTATTGACAGCCTCTGTCTATAAGGTACTTTGATGCCGTCAGTTCATATTGTGTCTTTCTATCTACCTCTCTATCTATCTATCTATCTATCTATCTATCTATCTATCTATCTATCTATCTCTCTATTCATCCTTACATCTAGGAAACAGAAATGATGGCACAATGGTGGACTCATGATGTAAATGAATGTTGGGCAGTAAAGATAAAGACTAGATCAATGTGGTATATTAATTATCCCATTCTAAACCAGGAGCTGGTCAGTACTCATCACAGTTTATGGCACAGTGATAAAAGATCCTGCATTCAAAAAGAGCTAGCAAAGAAGTTGATTATAATAGTAATGGAAAGTAATATTTTGTTGTGGTACTTAGACTTGATGGGTACAGCTTGTAGACAGCAGAAGCCATGGGTGATAATTTTTTGAGCAGGGATGGCAACATCTTCTTGGCTAAGATAAGGTGTGAGTCTGTAAGTTACAGGCTTCATGTTGTTGGAAAGCATGGTAACATAATATAAAAGACCAAAATTCTGAAGACAAAAGTGTCTAAATATCTTGATTACTTAATATCCCTACCAGCATAAACCCAGGAACAAGTATTAAGAAGTTCAGAAGTTCAACAATGTGGTCTTCATCATTTTAATCTTCTGTATTATGTTACTGTGATTATGCATTTCAGGACTGTGGGTTTGAACATTGTGACAGACAACTATATATATATATATATATATATATATATATATATATATATATATATATATATATATTGATATAGATATATGTGTGTGTGTTTTTTTTTGTATGTATGAGATACAGATATATAGTTGTAAAGACACATACATCTACATCGATAGATAGATAGATAGATAGATAGATAGATAGATAGATAGATAGATAGATAGATAATGGATCTACTTCTAAACATTGAAATTCATATAATTGAACTTCATTTCTGTGAGACGAAAACAGCAGAAGCTCAAATACCCAAATGGAGAATTTTTCCCACGGTAAGTAAACACTTGCCCAAAATTCCCTTTTCTCCACTGTAGAGAGATCCCGGAGTTGGTATATATAGTTAGGGGTGTGGAATGCATAGCCCTCTACCTAGGTGAGTTTTATTTATGTTGGTGTGTGTTTTGTGTAAGTTTAGACAAGGGCTTACTTTCCCTGGAACAAATTCGCCATTCATGGTATTTCAGCTTTCTCTATTTTCGCCTTGCAGAAATGAAGTTCGGTTATATGAGTTTTGATTTTTAGAAGTCGATCCATATATGTGTGTGTGTGTGTGTGTGTGTGTGTGTGTGTGTGTATATATATATATATATATATATATATATATATATATATATATATGGGTCTACTTCACTTCACCAACATGCCACAAAGCCGACACCCAAAACACCAAGACCAAAAGACCGACGACGCAGATGATCGACAAGGTGAAATCCCGACAGCCGAAACACCGACATGGGTAACATGTGAGCGCGACTCGGTAAGTGTGCGATAGTGAGGGATTTAGGGTTAGGGAGTGGACAGCTAAGTGTGCGATAGTGAGGGATTTAGGGTTAAGGTGCGGGAAAGGTGAGTGTGCGGTAGTGTCGGACTTAGGGTTAGGGTGCGAGTAAGGTAAGTGTGTGATAGTGACAGACTGTAGTTTTAGGGGTGAGTTAAGTGAGTTAGGGTTAGGGTGCAGGTAGGGTGAGTGTGCGATAGTGACGGACTTTATGTTTAAGGGTGGGTTAACTGAGTTAGGGTTAGGGTGCAGGTAGGGTAAGTGTGCAATAGTGACGGACTTTAGATTTAGGGGTGGGTTAAGTGAGTTAGGGTTAGGGTGCGGGTTAGGGTGCGGGTAGGGTAAGTGTGCGGTAGTGTCGGACCTTATGGTTAGGGTTTGGGTTAAGGTTAGTGCATATATAGTTGTGTGTAATGTGTAGTTTATGTTTTGTGTGTCACTGTTTTGGGTGTCAGTGTTATGGTGTTCGGTTTTGTGAGTTGTCGGTATTGTGTGTTTTCGTTCTTTTGATCTCGGTGTTTTGGGTGTTGGCTTTGTGGCATGTCAGTGAAGTGAAGTATACCTATATATATATATATATATATATATATATATATATATATGTATATGTACACTCTCACACACACACACACACACACGTATATATATATATATATATATATATATATATATATATATATATATATATATATATATTACATAGGTTCATAGATGTATACTAGGCTAATGGCCCCAGAGCCTTTACAAGCCTAGCCCATAGAAGTGCCCTGGCATTGTGCCACCTGACATTAGTTTGCAGTGCCTCTATCATGTAGAGCCACTGGAGTGATCCCCGGGGTGAACTTTCTATTACCTATCCACTCATCAACATTTCTCTTGAAGAGGGACAGCGAGGTGCTCTGCTTGACATGTATGGGAAGTCTATTCCACAGCATGGGCAGTCTCTGGGTGAGGAACCTGTCCCTCCAGCATGTTCTGTTAATTGTGGTAATGAGGTTGAGGTCGCTTAAGCATGTGGTGCGGTGGGATTGGGATTTCTTTAGCTGTAGCATTTCAAACAAAGCTGGATCAGATATGGCTTTGTAAGTCAAGCAAAGATCACCTCTAAGTAGGTGATATGAGACAGAGAATAGCTGAAGTCTTTTAAGTCTGTCTGTGTAGGACATGTGTTTAATGTCTGGGATCCTCTTTGTGAGGTATTTCTGTGGCCTCTCCAGATGTTGTAGGTGTCTAGTAAGGTAAATGCCAAATGGGGCATTATACTCAATGATTGGTCTAATAAGGGAAGAGTAGAGAGAGGTGATGACCTCTTTCTTCCTGGATGCAAAACCCTTGGTAATGAGATTTGCCACATAGAAGGACTTTCTGACTACAGTGACAAGGTGGTGGTCGAAGGAGAGGTTGTTGTCAACCTGTGTCTCCAGATCTCTTATAACGCCTTCAGTGTTCAGTGGGCTCCCATCGATGTGTTAATTAGTGGGAACTCAGTTTTTAACAAAGGGGATGATGGCACATTTTTTAGCATTAAGCTTAAGGCCATGGTTTTGACACCAGTAATTGGTCTCAGTGAGGCTTTTCTGTAGGATGTCTGCATCACTTGGGGAGTTAATAATGGCTCCCAGCTTGCAGTCATCTGTGAACTTGGTCAGCCAGGGTCCCTTTGTGTTGGCCTGGACTTCTGAGAAGTAGATGGCGAACAGGAGAGGACCCAGGAACGATCCCTGTGGGACTCCACTACTGACTGGTCAGCAATCTGACTTGGAATCTACTACTTCACACTGTGTGTTCTATCTGTGAGCCAATTTTCAACCGACCTAGTGATATAGGGTTTGATGCCTAGTTTGTTGAGTTTATCAATACTTCCTGAGTGAGGAATGGTACCAAAGGCCTTGGCCAGATTGAAGTAGACTGCATGCACTGCCTTACCTTCATCCACAGCCCTGGTGATTGACTCAAATAGGTCAACCAGGTTGAGCAGGCATGATCTCCCTTTCAGAAAGCCAAATTGCATGGGGTCTAGATTTCCTGTATCTTTGTTAATCAGGTCCATGATGATGCACTCCATAGCTTTACATATCAGACTCATCAGGCCAATGGGGCAATAATTCCCAGGGTCTGTAGTTCCTGTCCCTTTATGGAGAGGGATAATTGCAACAGTGCACCATTCAGTAGAGACAAAGCCTGAGGTGAGGATGTGACTGAACAGGGCACACAGATGTGGTGCCAGTTCACTTTGTAGTTCATGTAGAACACAGCCAGGGATATTACTGGGTCCCATGGAAGCTGTATTCTTGGCCTTGGACAATGCAGCTTTAACCTGTGCTGCAGTAATGCTGGGTGCCTGGCATTCTTCCAGTATTGTGATTGATCTTTGGGGGGGTAAAGTAGGCTATGAATCTTTCAGCTAGTATGTTGGTAATATCTGTTGGCTCAGTATAGGAGATATCATTGTGCAGTAACTCAGAGCAAATCTGGGTATTGCCATGGAGGTTCTTGATATTACTATAGAAGATTTTGTGATTGTTTTTAGTGTATGCTGCAATTATGCCTTCATATCTAGCTTTAGAGGATTTGATGAGGGATCTCAGCTTTTTGTTGAGGCTAATAAAGGATTTTTTTCCAGTCTTGGGACTTCACCTTTTTCTGCAACAGTTTCTTCCTTCTGTTGTAGAGTTTATTAATGGCAGGGGACCACCAGATTGGCTTCCTTTTTTTGGAGGAGAGCATTTTGGTTTTGTTGGGTATGGCTAGTTCCATGCATTTATATACATATTCGTACAGTGCATTGGTGTATGATTCATTGGGTCTATATTAGATAACCGCACTTTCAAAAGTTTGACTGTCGTATGGTCGACATCATATGATCGAACTTTTAAAAATTCGAATATCTAATAAAAAAAATTAAACTACACAAATAACCTACCTGAACATTTTAAGCAGGGGGGCAAACCCCCATGCACCCCCCACAATCCCCGCTATTTAAATATACTAACTCCGAGATCACACTACAGTGCAGAAAAGGGAAATCTTCCCATTCTGCTCTGTACGGAGATCTCCATTAAAATGTTCGAACTTTCAAAAATTTGATCATATGGTGTCAACCTTATGACGTTCGAACTTTTGAAAGTTTGATTATCTAATATAGACCCTGAATCGGCAGTCATGCAGCTATCTTCCATTGGCATGGGTGCCGTGAAGTTAGCCACCTCTGTTTTTAGAAGCCCAAAGTCAGCTTTGGAGATGTTTTTCAAAGTGGATACCTTTGCGGGTGGTGTGGGTGAGATGTGGGTTTCCATGGTGATTAGTTTATGGTCAGATCTGACCAGGGAGGGATTGACTACCAGTGTAGAGCAACAGTCGCCCATGTTTGTAATAACCAGGTCAAGGATATTGCTTCCCCTAGTGGGGGTCAGAATGAGCTTGTCCAGGGCATTGGAATTGATGAATTCCAAGAAGCGTTGAGCCAGTGTATTGGTGCTTGAGTAGTTCTCCCAGTTGATGGAGGGGTAGTTGAAGTCTCCTAATATGAAAGTGTTGGGTTGGACCTTGATAGATTCCAGAATACTTAGGAATGTGGAGTGAGAGTCTAGGGTCATGGTTGGGGACCTATAGCAGGCTATGACCTGGATCGCCATCTTACCCAATGTTAGTTGTACCTGAAGTATCTCAGATACATTATACTGGGCTACTAGCCTGGAGGTGTGAATATCCTTTATGAATATGGAGACACCACCACCTTTGGAGCTACAGTCCATGTTTTGGGGCCGAAAGGTGTGGAAAGAGTTATAGCCTGGTAGCACAGGGGTGCTTTCTGCTGCTTTAAACCAGGTCTCCATTACAGCACAAATGTAGATGTTCACCATTTTGAGGAGTGCTTTGAGTGAGTGCATCTTGAGATTTAGACTTCTAGCATTGAGCAGTATGACCCTCATATTGCATTTATTTATAGCTGTTATGGTGGTAATTTGATCTTTGGAACACCACCTAAAAAAGGCACTATAGAGGTGGAAAGAGCCTTAGCCAGTACCTGGAAACCCAGGGTTGACAGATGCAGGCCATCTCTGGCAAAGCATTGAGGTCTGTCAATCACGTCATCCCAAACAGATAGATACTGGATCCCCTTAGAATGACACCAGAAACTTAGTAAATTGTTGAAGTCAATCCTTTTTTTGTTTCTACTGCGGTATCAGTCTGGGCGACAGTAGGATACTGCTCAGGGCTAGGGTCATACCTGCCTGGGCCACATAATCCGAGAGCTCCACCATGTCTCTTTTCATGTAGTCCAGGGAGGTGCATCTCAGGTCATTCACACCCATATGGACAATGACATAGTCATACTTGTACTTGTTGTGGAGTGACCTGAGTGCGTGTGTTATGTGTCAGATTCTGGCACCTGATAGACAGCTGACTGTTACCTTCTCCTTATTCAATCTAGTGAGTGGGACATCTGTGTGCCTCACTATTGAGTCACCTATGATTAGTGTATTGGGCAAGGTGTTTAGCCTTAGGGGCTTAGGTTGGGGGACACACTGTGGAGGTGAGCTATGTGTCCTGTGGTTTGTGCTGTGTTGTGGTGGTGTAGTGCTTTTCTGTCTTGGAGGTCTCTGCTGTTTGGGTAAATTTCTATTGAGAGCCTCCGCAAAGGTGGGTGTGTGGTTTGTGTTTTTATATGAGAGGTGTGATGGTGGGTGTTCTGGAGGGCTATGTGTTCCATGTGGTGTGGTGCAGGTGTTGATCTTCTCCTCTTGACAAGCTAGTCCAATTTGGTGATATAAGTAAATATCAAATGTAACTCCATGGTTGCACAACTGCAACTAAAGTAAAAGACTGTGTAGGGTGCTACAGTCAATAGTTATCTCTATATCCACTATGTCCAGACACTGTCCAGGCTCTGATGTGAAGACCCTCAACACAGTATCCTCCTAACATTGCTGTGATCACACACTGTCTAATGCTGCCACCATTTTAACATAAAAATGGCATGAAATAAAATTTCCTAGCTCTGCTAACACAGACAGTAATAAACATTTTAGGATGCATCTGGGAACTATATATATATATACATATATATATATATATATATATATATATATATATATATATATACATATATATAGTTATTTATGAAAGAATAATTTTGTTTTGTGGTTCTCACCCCTTTGAATAGATGATAGATGTGACTCAAAAATGTATAGATAATGTTTGTAGCCATATTATACAAAGTCCATAGTAAATACAGAGCCCATTGCAAAATGAACTATGTTTCTTTAAATTAAATATTTTTTTTTAGTAGTACCATATGTTTTATACCTGGCTGTATTAGTAACTGAGATTGTTTAATGCGATATTAAATGTAATGTAAAAAGAGGTCTGATAAAGCCCAGTGATAGAATATTTGCCCTTTGTGAAAACTAATACAGAACAAAAATCAGAGGCACTCAATGAAGGTCGGAGTAATACAAAATCAAATACTCTAAAAAAATAAATAAAACTCCAATCAACACAGCTGAAGAGCTATAAACTTTAATAAAACAAATAACGAAAAATAAAAGGTAAGCGTTTTCACAGATACTCAATCTGCTTCTTCAGACCATATAAAAACACTAAAAGAAGAGCATTTAAAAATCTAACAAGGTCCAATCACATGCAGTCAACAGACTATTCACTAATAAATGAATCAACCAATCAAGTGTTCATTATGACCCAAGCCCCAAAGAGTGCAATTCAATGACGTAGGGGGCGGGATTTCAACACTTTGTGAAAACTGACTGGCTATCCACAGCAGCAGCTGTATTAAAAAAAAAAATCAACCATACTGAGGGAAGACCTTGAAAGAAAAACTGGAAATGGTTCCTGCCAGATGAATCCAGAGAGGCCAACCTACAGAGGCTGTTTCCTAGCAGTATAAGACAAAGTGAAAGGTGCTTTAGCAGTGTTATAAACAGTTCATTGTAAGCAAAGTAATATTTTCTTAAATAATGTAAGTATTACTGTGACTTTGTACATGTTTCTTCAAGAAGAGAAAGATATCTGACTGTATTCGTAAGAACTGGCTTGTTTAATGAGTTATTAGATGTAATATAAAAAGAGAGATGAAAAAAGCCCCGACAGAGAATGTTGATCCTTTGCAGAAAGGGAAATGAGTATACGTAGCAACAGCTCCAGGAGAAAGAATCAACCACAGTAAAAGAAGATCTGAAAAAAGGAGCCAGAAATTGTTCCTGCCAGATGAGTACATAGAGATCTACCAAGCAAAGATTGCTTCCCAACAGTATAAGACTGCTTTAAAGGTACTAACTATGCATTTAAACCACAATGCTTTATTTTGCTTTGAAGAACCTGCCTCGTTTTCACTTGTGCATAATAAATTGAATTATTTTTATAAAAATTCTGTTGCATTAGCTTTCACAACACACACACACACACACACACACACACACACACACACACACACACACACACACACACACACACACAGGTGGGTGTGTATGGGTGGGTGTGCTGAGACAAGGAAAGAAAAGAGCAGAAAGAGATGTGCAGGTAGCACAGAAAATGCAGAAAACATCAGCTTAAAATGGTGTTAGCGGCGCAGAATGAAGAAAAAAAAGACATTGGACTAATAGGAAGGAATGATACATTTTGTCTCAGTATTTCTGACAGTGTAGGAATTTTTTTCATTTTAAATTTTATTCAACACAAGTAAGTCAAGATCATTGACATTACATGCCAGGCACATTATTTTATCGTATATAATGCCATGAAACTAATAAAATAAATAAAAATCCCTGTTGTCCATAATGAGTCTAAGAAGGTGATTACCCTGGTTTGTGGATCTATGTCAGTTTATCAAAAAAAAACACATCTAGTCGACAATGCAGTTAATCAAAAAACTGACAAAATAATCCACATACCTGCAAACAACACAATAATTTTGCAGGGGGAAGCCAACCCACACCCCCACACCCCCTGCTAATTATTTATACCAACTCTGAAATTGCACTACAGTTGGGAAAAGGGCAAATTTCCAGATCCCTAATGTACCATGACCTCAATCAGACTGGTTTGACGAACCCAATTGTCAACCATATGGTCTCGACCAAATGGGTTTTGACAATTTGGTCCTTTGACCAATTGGCATAGTCTCCTTGTATTGTATAGCACTTCTAAAATCATTTTTTAAATGCAGACATTTCATTGGCTAATAGTGGTGAAGTACTATTACCAACACAAAAAGAACCCAGAAGACTTCAAAATTAATTTAAAATTGTTACTGTTGTGACATTTATGGTAAGCTCAAGAAAGTTTTGCATTATTAATCTATTTCTGGACTGAAGTATATCAAAAAGTAAGCAAACATGCATACTTCCAAGCAAGATTTCCATTTCAACATAATAAATTGTTAAACATTTATCATCACAGAATCAGTACTATACAATACATAAATGCAAAACACTGCTTTTGTGTGAACATGTAGGGGAAAGTACACATGCACAGTACAATTCAGGGATGTCTCTACATCAGTATATAAATACAATGCACATGCTAAGCATGTAGGACAATGTAATCATGCAGAAAAAAATAAATAATTCAATACTGCTTGTTGCCCTATGAGGAGTTTAAAAGAATTTCTAATAATACATCAAATGTGGATGTGAGGGAGGATGAATTGCATGGGGTTGAAAATAAACTTAAAGAAAGAGGTTATACTGATGAGCAAATTAGCAATGCTTAAAAAATGTTTATTAGAGGGTGGTAGAATGAGCATGTACAATGTTAGATGTCAAAGTGAATTCACTAATGTAGATGTTGTTAGCTGTAGGGACAAGTTATTTTTCTTTCTAGATATTCACCTTTTAATCAGATTATGGAAGGCAGTATTAGGGATTTGTGGCATGTGGTTAGTGATGATGAATTAATAGGAAAGCTTTTTCTGAAGGTGGTCACATTTTCTTATAAGAGAAGTTATAATTTAAAAGAAATTTTGAATTATATTTATAAACCACAGCATTTATTGGTAGGGCACAGTGGCATATTTCCATTTGGGCATTGCAAGGTATGTTCTAAAGTTAAAAATCTAATTGGTATGAGGATAAATGGGAGAAAATGTGTTTCTTATGATTTCTTTAATCGTGAGTCACTGGGGGGTTGTTTATATATATAATAGGATGTAATTGTGGGTTTCCAGCTTGGTATGTGGCTCAGACTAAAACAAAGTTAAGGTTCACATTTTGAAACATTTGGGGGTTATTAGAAATCAGAATTTGAGAAGCCCGGTGGTTGAACATTATAGCAAAATGAATGGAGGGGGGGGGGTTGAGATGCAGGTTTTCTTTTTCTCTGTATTGGCACAACCTACACTTCCTGGGGGGGGGGGGCATTATTTAACTAAATTAACAAAACTAGAAATGAAAAGGATAAGGAAACTGAACTATAGAACACTTTCCCCTAGGCCTAGGGGTTTAAATCAGGAAGTTAATGTCTGTTTTTTAAAATATTTAGTATATTTATTATTGAAAGTAAGTGCTTTGCATTTATGCTATTGCATTTTACACTTTGTATTTTTGTAATCAAATATTTGGAGTGTATTATTCAATTAATTAATTATTAAATGTTTAATTATTTGATTGGATTTGTACCTGTAAAAAGGCACTTTGCTTTACATGCATTTTTAGATCCAGTGAAGACAAATGGCTGAAATACTGAATGGTAAAATAAAAAAATTTGTGTGTTGAGCAGTTTTTAATTATCTGTTTTTTTCTGATATAGTTCTATTCATGTATTACAATGTACTCATGCACAATGCATTTCAGGGATGTCTCTAAATAAGTATATAAATGTATGGCAAAGTACACATGCACAATGCATTTCAGCGATGTCTCCACATCAGTTTATAAATGCGATGCACTGCACGTGCCCAAGCATGTAGGACAATGTACTCATGCACAATGCATTTCAGGGATGTCTTTACATCAGTGTATAAATATAGGGCAATGTACACATGCACAGTGCATTACAGGGATGTCTTTACATCGCGTTTATATCACGTTATTGAAAGATGAAAATAGCAAATGCTATTTCATCGGCCCCAAAACATCTAAACATGAAAATATCGAACATTCAGAACAGCAAATTTTTTCCCATGGAAAAAACTCACTGCTCCAAAACACGTACACACAGCACTAGCACATCAAACAAACAGCAACCACACACATACACTTAAATTCCTACATCTAACGCTACACTAAAATAAACGTACACTACTATCTACCCTCTTACCTTAACCAAAACCCTAACCCTAAGGTCCGTCACTATCGCACACTCACCTAACCCGCGCCATAACCCTAACTCACTTAACCCACCACTAGCCCTAACGTACAAACAATTGCACACTTACCTGAACCCAACCCGTAACTTTCCACCATAGCACTAAGAATAGCAAAGCCACAGAAGCGGCCAACCAAATTCTTTCCCGAGGAAAGAATTCGCTGTTCTGCAGCTTTGCTATTCTTAGCATTTGCTGAATAGTGTTCGATATCAGAACATTCGAAGTTTTAATACTTTGATGTTCTGATATAGACCCTTTACATCAGTATATAAATGTAGGGCAATGTACACATGCACAATGCATTTCAGGGATGTCTCTACATCAGTATATAAATGCAATGCACTGCACTTGCCCAAGCATGTAGGACAATGTACTCATGCAAAATGCATTTCAGGGATGTCTTTACATCAGTATATAAATACAATGCACTGCATTTGCCTAAACATGTAGGATGATATACACATGCACAATGAATTTTGTGGATGTCTGTGTACTATATGTGTGGAGCCATATTAGAAGATGAAAAGGATTAATTATACAATGGAGTTATATAAAAAATACAAGAAATATAGTTAAATAACCCTGGTTTATAATATTAATAATCAATCCTCAAACATGGGTTATACAAGATTTAGTCACTAACAGTGACATTTACACACTTGGGTTTTACCCTTGTTAAACTGCATGAGACATGTTAAATCTTGCATCATATAAGACAAAGAGTTGATTCTTATGTAACATTAACTGCATAAATTGCAAGTCAAATTGGTTGAAAGACAGAAACAACACAGTGCAAGGTCTGGGTATCTCATCAGAAAGTATGAAAGTGATCGATTTTGTCCCCCTAGGGATTGGTTCCAAGAACTCTTCCTTTTAGTATTTACTTCTCAGATTTACAAACAGAAAGCCAAGACCTCTGATTAACAAAGTATACAGATGATGCAAACTGGAGGATATTATTAGGTCACCATGTGGCACTCAAACCTTCAGGAAAGAACTATCTCCAGTAAACTGTTGGTGTACTTACAAAAAACGAATGCTAACAAAATGGTAAAAAGTGTAGTATCATTACTTTATGTAGACAACCCCTCCTGTCATACTGCCTAGACAATCCATTGTGTGACAATGGTTGTCAGGAAATCCTTAAATTTAGCCCAGCTAATCAGCAGAGAGATATCAGCAAGGCCTAAAAAGGTAATCACTTCCATAATCTCAGCATTTGTCAGGGCAGTTACTGAATACAATGTCCCATTTGGGAAGTATTTTGTAAACATATCAAACAAATAGAAAGACCCAAAAGGTTCCTAACCAAAAAAGAACACAGGCCTAAAGTCCCTGATCTGCCAAGAGGGGCTGGAAGCTCTACTCTTTATTCAGTGGTTTACAGACATTTAAGGGGAAATTTCTGTCTGGC
This sequence comes from Protopterus annectens, assembly GCF_019279795.1. Taxonomy (NCBI): domain Eukaryota; kingdom Metazoa; phylum Chordata; order Ceratodontiformes; family Protopteridae; genus Protopterus; species Protopterus annectens. The sequence continues at coordinate 879,111,411 of NC_056729.1, forward strand.
TTACCAAATCATTAGAGACCTGATTGACCTGGACCTCCTGTTTCGCCACAAGTCCACTATCTCCAACATTTCTAGAACCGGAGGCCAAAATCTTCACCAACATATATATAAAACATTGTGGAGGGTCAGGTTTATGACCCAGCACTTCTCAAACCTCTGGAATAAATATACCTTGCATGTAAAGCAATTCACTACCACCCTTTAAACATAAACAAGATGACCAGATCAGTATCCACAAACTTACTCCAAGACTGACCACTATAGCCCACATGGAGAAAAAAGGTGCTATCTAAGAGCGAGTACTGAAAAGGTGAGAATGGTCAGTAGACTCTATGGCCTTGGAATATCTTTTAATCTTTGAATAAATCAGGGTTGCAACTTCCATTCATTTCTGAATATTTACCATGTTCTAAACCAGGATGCTGAAGCCTCTGGGAATGCTTTCTCTTAGTGATCTGCTGAATCCAGTGGTTTTCCTTTGCCTCCTTATTTTTAACAGTCCCTACTCTTTGTCCTTCATCCCAAAAGATAATGCAGCCACAACCAGATGAACACACATGATTGAGCATCTTTAAATTTTATTTGGAGTAAAAAAAAAGTAATCGACAACATATCTACCATAGAAACCATATCATACTTTAATTTGTAAAAATATTTCCTATGGATGCTTTTCTATCTTTATTTCTTCTTCCATCTGCTAACTAGGGTAGAGCACTGATTCACATGGACCATTTTCAGGCATGGCTTGGGATCATTATCTGGTCAAGGAACTTGCTCAGAGGTAAATAGTAGCCAAATGGAGGCTAAGGAAATCAAGCAATAAGCTATAAGAAGCTATTTGTTAATATCACATAGTCTTAACCCTCTGTATTAACTCCCAAATGTCCCTATGAATGATATTTATCTATGTTACATATTGAACATCCTGAAATAGCATATTACTTAACAATCTCAGTTCTGTTTCATCTCTTTTCTTAAATTTGCAATGCACTGTCCTGGAGATTTTTTTTATTATTTTGCCACTTTCTACTCAGTGATATCAAGTGATTCCTCTCTATGTATATTTCATGCAGTAGTCTTTTCCCCTGGATATTGAACATGTCCTACATGTATCCTTCGATGTTTGCAGGCATAACACACATACATTAACAAGGAATGCCAGCTAATCTCTTAAATACTCCTTACCAGTGAACACCTGACCAGAGGCTGCATTTATGAACAAAAAATATTTCATTATTTTTTTTTATACTCCTAACTTTATTACAGCTGATGCAATTGTGATAGTAGCATACCTCTCAACTGTCAAGATTTTTGCAGAAAGTCCAGATTTTAGCCTCATATTTTTAGTCTATTCCTCATAAAGTTTGTGGTTTTCTAGCAAATCACTCAGATGATCAAAGGATTGAAGCCATCAAATAATGACATATATTTAAGTTTCAGACTTGAAATCATACAGACAATGTATGTTAACACAACCCCTGTTACTCTAGCAACTTTTTAAGTTTATAAGAGGAATATTTAAAATCTGTCCCTATTTTTGGGCCTCTGTCCCCCATTTTGTCAGGTGTTGTCCAGATTTTCTGCACTAAGAGGTTGAGAGATATGGATAGCAGCAACTTTAAAATGTCTTAGAATTAATTTATCTAATACTCATCAGGATATCAATGATATGTCATATAATTATTTTTAGAAAGATCACAGAAGACAAATTCGGCAATATTCCTCAAATTCACATCTTACTAGTTGGAAAAATATATGTCTGTATGCATCTATTTGCATACTTGTTATTTTAAGTTATAGCCTGAGACTGATGTAAAATTCCTTTGGAGAGGAAATATTCATTCTTTGCATTGGCAGATAATGGCACAGACACATATCAAAGGTGACATAAAAACTCTAAATTCATTGTATTATAGTTGCATTGTGTCTTTGTGGATTTAGAGAAAGCATATGATAGGATGCCTAGAGAGGAGTTGTGGTATTGTATGAGGAAGTTGGAAGTGTCAGAGAAGTATGTAAGAGTGGTACAGGATATGTACGAGGGTAGTGTGACAGCAGTGAGGTCTGTGGTGGGAGTGGCGGATGCATTTAAGGTGGAGGTGGGATTACATCAAGGATCAGCTCTGAGCCCTTTCTCTTATTTGCAATGGTGATGGACAGGTTGACAGACGAGATCAGACAGGAGTCCCCGTGGACTATGATGTTTGCAGATGACATTGTGATCTGTAGTTAGAGTAGGGAACAGGTGGAGGAGACCCTGGAGAGGTGGAAATATGCTCTAGAGAGAAGAGGAATGAAGGTCAGCAGGAATAAGACAGAATATATGTGTGTGAATAAGAGGGAGGATAGAGGAATGGTGAGGATGCAGGGAGTAGAGGTGGCAAAGGGGAATGAGTTTAAGTACTTGGGATCAACAGTTCAGAGTAATGGTGAGTGTGGAAGAGAGGTGAAGAAGAGAGTACAGGCAGGATGAAGTGGGTGGAGAAGAGTGTCAGGAGTGATTTGTGACAGACGAGTACCAGTAAGAGTGAAAGGGAAGGTCTACAAGAGGGTAGTGAGACCAGCTATGTTATATGGGTTGGAGACAGTGGCATTGACAAAAGGGCAGGAGTCAGAACTTGATGTGGCAGAGTTGAAAATGTTAAGATTTGCACTGGGTGTGACAAGGATGGACAGGATTAGGAATAAGTATATTAGAGGGTCAGCCCAGGTTGGAAGGTTTGGAGACAAAGCCAGAGAGGCAAGATTACATTAGTTTGGACATGTGTTGAGGAGGGATGCTGAGTATATTGGGAAAAAGATGCTAAGGATGAAGCTGTCAGGTAACAGGAAAAGAGGAAGGCCTAAGATAAGGTTTATGGATGTGGTGAGAGAGGGCATGCAGGTGGTTGGTGTGACAGAGCAAGATGCAGAGGACAGGAAGAAATGGAAACAGTTGATCTGCTGTGGCGACCCCTAACGGGAGCATCTGAAAGAAGAAGAAGATTAGGTCTTTCTTATTCTTCAGTTAATTTGGTATGCAATGGTTATTCTTGTTTGTGATTTGGTAAATACCTTTCAGAGATTAAATCTCACTAAATGGGTCTCTAACTAAACAGCACCAAGCATTTCTTTTGGATGAGCATTACACCTATTGAGTTGTTAGTACTAATATTTTATACACCAAATGTATGTCTATAGTAATGGATATAAATACGGCCATACTGAGTTGTATGCACACATATTTATTTTATTTATTTTATTTTACATTTGTTGACCGGGATAGTCCGACTGGATGCATGTCCATTTTCAGCGGAGGCCCGGGGAGAAAAGCTCCAAGGGTAAGCAGATACAGCATTACATAATACCAGCATTACATATTACAAACAGACTATTTACAGAGATTACATAAGTAAGCAAGTTAAACAAGTTCCACAGGTTACAGTTAATCCTGACACAAGTCAGGATTAAATTAAATTACACAGTAAACTGGTTAACAGATTTTTACACATTCTAGAGAGAGATAGTCAGGCTTGATACATTGACATAGCCAGTTAAGTGACAAATGTTGTTTGAGTCTAGTTTTAAATTTACCTAAGGTGGAAAGTAAGGTAATATCAGCTGGAAGAGAGTTCCAGGATCTACTTACAGAGTTTGCAAAGAGAGAATCACCAGCTGTGTTATTCATTTTGCTAGTCTGAATTAGTAGTTTGTTAGAAGATCGAAGCGGTCTAGGATTGTTATGGGGGGATAATATTTTAAATGCAGGAGTATTGTCCGGATTATAGAGGATTTTATAGGCCATAATCAGTTGGTTATACTGGATTAGGCTGGGTAGTTCAAGCCACCCAAGCTGATTTAGATTGATGCAATGATGTGTCCTAAAAGGCAGCCCAGTGGCAAACCTGGCAATGTGATTGTAGCAAATTGAGAGTTTGTTAAGGACAGTCTTGTTTAAATTTGAGAGTAGAGGGGATGCATACAGAAGGGTTGAAAGAAGGTGAGAGCGAGCTATGGCAATTTTAGATGGAGGGGTTAGGAAGGCTTTTATTCTGTAAAGTGACCCTAGTTTTTTATTGATGGTTTTGATAGTTTGGTGAACATGTAGGTCAAATTTTAGATTATTGTCTATGATGACACCTAATAGTTTTGTAGATGGGTCAGGGGAGATTATTGTGCCATCATTTGATTTTATGGTAAAGGTGAAAGTGGTAGACCTACGTGTTGGTGAAAATAACAGCATTTTAGTTTTTTGGGGATTTAGGATCAGACGATGTTCAGAAAGCCAGTTTTCTATTGTATTAAAGGTGGTCTGGGTAGCTGACCATAACTCTACTGGAGATGTAGCTGAGCAAATCAGAGTAGAGTCATCAGCATATTGGATACAGCTGACTTTTGGGATGATAGTATAAAGGTTGTTAATGAAGATGGAGAACAGCAAGGGCCCTAGTATAGAGCCTTGTGGTACTCCAAGGATGTTAGGTAGAAGATTAGAGAGTTTGTTCTGCCAGAGGACAGCCTGCTGTCGACCATTCAGGTAGGATTGAAACCATTGGAGGGCTCCAGTATCTAGACAGAATGTTTACAGGGTGTGGATTAAAAGTTGGTGATCAACCATATCGAATGCCTTGGAAAGATCCAAAAAGAGGGCTGAGGATATATAATTATTGTTGCAATTATGGTTTATGGTGTTAGTAAAGGCTTGGAGGACGGAAGCCATGCTGAGTGTCTGCCATAAGGCGATTTTGGATTAGGTGGTGCATGAGTTGTCTATGAATACATTTTTCCATAATCTTTGCAAGTGGAGAGAGTATAGCTATTGGCCTATAATTGGAGAATTCAGTAGAGCTGCCTCCTTTGTGAAGTGGGATTACATAGGATATTTTCCAGATGGTGGGAATTTTAGCTTCTACTATGGTTCGATTGATTAGTATTGAGACGGGTAAGCAATAGCATCAGCTGATTTCTGTAGGTACTTGGCAGGGAGTTGATCAGCAGAAAGTGTAGTGGGTTTTAATTTTTTGATCAAGGTATGGATAGGTGAAGTGGAGACTGGTTGGAAGCTGAACACGAGTAGGTTTCTAGGGGGTGCTACTTTCAGGACCAGGGGAGCTAGGAGGTAGTTGGCTAGCTAGGGCTTGAATTGTCTCAGTAAAGAATTGGTTAAAACTATCAGAAACATCTTCAGGGGTTTTATCAATAGTCGTAGCAGGGATTGGGGTTGACATTTGTCCAGGATGTAGTAGATTATTTAAACCTGCCCAAAACTTCTGAGGGTTATTTTGATTTACTGTCTGTAAATTACAGTAGTATTGTTTTTATTTATTTTATTTTTTTTATTTATTTATTTAACATTTGTTGACCGGGAAAGTCCGACTAGGTTCCACAGATCCTGTTTTCAGCGGAGGCCCGGGGAGAAATGCTCCAGAAGCATGTCTTTAGAATGTGGGAGGAAACCGGAGTACCCAGAGGAAACCCACGCGAATGCAGAGGACATGCAAACAACTCCAACAGACGGCACCCCAGCCCAAAACCAGAGAGAACCTCTTGCTGTGAGGCGACAGCATTAACCGCTGCACCACTGCGCCGCCCTTGTCTTGTAAAATTGATTTTTTTGGTTTCGTTCCTGGATTGCCTGTATTTAATGTGATCTTGAGGGTCTTTAGAAGACTGCCATAAAGCCCATGCTTTGTTTCTAATGGTAATTTTGAGTTTAGACTCTATAGAAAGCCATGCTGCAGTTTTTGCCTTGGTTCTCTTTGAACGAACAGGTGCATGCAAATCAAGGATCTCAAGGAATTTGTTGTTAAAGTATGCTACTGCTTCCTCTAAGGGGAGGTGTTTTAGAATAGACCAATTACATGAGTTTAGTTCTTGTTGGAATTTGGCAGGGTCAAAGTTTTTATTGTTTCTAACCTTTCTGAGTAAGGGTTGTTGGGAATTAATGATTTTGTGCTTAATTACATATGTGAGAAGGTGATCGCTTAGGCCATTAAGGAGGGTACCAGAGGTGTACAGTTGGGGGTAACTGTTTATGAGTACCCAGTCAAGTATACTTTCTTTTTGGTTGGGTTTACCTATCCTGGTAGGGGTGGATATGATTTGTGTAAATGCATGCAGGTTAATATGGGTGGTTGGGGATTTTGAGGAACAGGTGCCCCAGTCTATGTTAAAGTCTCCAAGTAGTAGGGTTTCTTGGGGGTAGTGACATGATAGCCAGTGCAGGACATCTTCAAATGTAGATATATTGTTACCTGGGGGAATGTACATACAGATGATATTAATGTATTTATTTTTATTAAGTTGCAATTTGGTGGCAAAAATCTCTGAGTTATTAATCTGAGGAGGTTGTATTACATCTATGGTAACATTCAACTCAGATTTATAGAGTACAGCTACCTCACCTCCCTTCCTCGAAGCACGATCCAGCCTGTGTATGTTGTACCCAGGTAGTAACACTTCATTGTCTTTAGTGTTAGGTTTTAACCAGGTTTCAGATAAACTGAGAATCTCAGGGGAGTGGACATCCAGAAGTGCATGCAATTCATGTAACTTGTTATAAATGCTTCTAATATTGAGATGACAGACTAGGAGAGAGTTAGTTGGCCTATTAATTGTAGGTTTGTAGCTTAGATTGCAAGTAGAGGGGGTATGTGTATCTGAAGTGAGTGGTCCAAGGTTGGGGTGAATATCACCACCAAGTATTAGGTTGAGTCTATACTTCGTGATGAACTTCAGGAATTTGTTTATTAGTTTGTGGTAGTGTTTGGATCTAGAGCTAATGTGCCTGGGGTTGAGATGTTGATAGACTGAACAAGATGTTGGATAGGATCTGGTACTGTAAGTATGGTTAAAGGTGGAAGGATTTACAGCTGGGGTGATAGTATGGCATTTTGGGACCTGAAATCCTGTGGGAAACTGGTTTTCATACAAGGTAAGGAGGTATGGTGTGAACAAGAGGGGTAGTAAAGAGGAGTATATCATTATCTGTGATTCAGCTAGTTAGATAAGGAACTGTTTTATCTGGTGATGCAACACCAGAAGATAGAGTGGTGAGGTAAAGGTACTGGAAGGGCAATGGGAGAATGCTAGATGAAAGCTAATAGGTGCTATTAAAATGTAGGTAGTAGAATGGGGGTGGGTGGAATTATCCCAGATGAAAGCAGATAGGATCTAGAAAGTGGGGGAGTGGCTATAGTACTATAAATTTAGAGGTACTGGGTGCAGGAGGAAATTGGGGGCAGGGAGGGGAGTGAAGAGAGCCCGAACGTAGTGAGGGCGAATGTAGTGGGGCTATTGCAGTTTACAAGGTTTCCTAAGGTGTCCTAAAGCTATAAGGTAAGTATTACAGCTCTTAATGTAAGAGTCAATTTACTTCAGTTACAGGGGAAGGAGGCAACCACTCAAGTAGAAACAAAGAGCCCTATGGCTGACCAATATGGTGACCTGCTTAATTACAAAGCACTGTAAGTGAAAGCTTAACAAATGCTTTTTTTGTGTGCAACCTACTCTGTTTAAATGTTGAGAGAAACTGATTGCAGTCCTGTAGACACCGTTTTGTAGGGAACTATAGAGTTCAACTAGGAAAAGAGAAAAGCAGAGATTCTAGGGTAAGCATGAAGGCAACAACAGGCAGTTATTATATAATAATGCATTCAGAAAGATTTGGTGGGGGGATAAAGTAGCATACTTCAGAATGAACTAAGATTTATAGCTAAGAAACCTAAGCAAGAGAGCAATGCAGAAAATAAACACTTGCTAGATTTTAAAGATATACCAGAAAAACTAAATCAATTATTCACAATTGTACAACTGGAAAATTGCCAGTAAAAGCACTTCAGGTATAGCTAGCCCAAGTTATTCAAGTCATAAAAGCACTTCTTCAATGTGTGTGTGCAATTTAAACATTAAAAAACACATGCAGCAAGGAGGAGCTCTGATTATACACTTTCTCTAGGTACAGGTTCAGTTTAAACATAAATATTACCACCGAAATTCAGTAAAGTCACTAGCTACTTATAGACCCTCTGAAAAAAATAGAGCAGTCTGTGCAGAACCAGAATTTAGCAGCAGGTCATTCAGTTACACAAAAACAGTAAAAGATCCATACAATGAAGAAACTGACACTAAGTCACACCAGGTCAGCCAAGGGGAGAAGAGAGAGGGAAATCCTAAGCACCTAGATTTGAAAATGATGCCTGTACTGAATTGTAGCAGTTTAACCTGTTTGAGGAAAGAGGGGGGTGGGGGAAAAGAGAAGGCAGTGGGAGTGGTTACAGGGAATACCCTGACTGACTCAAGACACCACACCAGAGATAAGTTGAATGTAAGGGCCTAAAATCTGCACTCAGTACTGTGTTATTTGCACTCAGTACTTTAATTTTAATGTTACTTGCACTCAGCACTGTAATTTCACTTATGTTTAGCAGGAAAGACAGACCAACAGTATACAATTTTGGGACTTTTTACAAGGGTTACTTGTTCAGATGTCAGGCTATAGCAGTTTACAAGGTTTCCTAAGGTGTCCTAAAGCTATAAGGTAAGTATTACAGCTCTTAATGTAAGAGTCAATTTACTTCAGTTACAGGGGAAGGAGGCAACCACTCAAGTAGAAACAAAGAGCCCTATGGCTGACCAATATGGTGACCTGCTTAATTACAAAGCACTGTAAGTAAAAGCTTAACAAATGCTTTTTGTGTGTGCAACCTACTCTGTTTAAATGTTGAGAGAAACTGATTGCAGTCCTGTAGACACCGTTTTGTAGGGAATTGTAGAGTTCAATCTGTTTAAATGTTGAGAGAAACTGATTGCAGTCCTGTAGACACCGTTTTGTAGGGAACTGTAGAGTTCAATCTCTTTAAATGTTGAGAGAAACTGATTGCAGTCCTGTAGACACCGTTTTGTAGGGAACTGTAGAGTTCAATCTGTTTAAATGTTGAGAGAAACTGATTGCAGTCCTGTAGACACCATTTTGTAGGGAACTGTAGAGTTCAATCTGTTTAAATGTTGAGAGAAACTGATTGTAGTCCTGTAGACATAGTTTTGTAGGGAACTGTAGCGTTCAATCTGTTTAAATGTTGAGAGAAACTGATTGTAGTCCTGTAGACACCATTTTGTATGGAACTGTAGAGTTCAATCTGTTTAAATGTTGAGAGAAACTGATTGCAGTCCTGTAGACACCGTTTTGTAGGGAATTGTAGAGTTCAATCTGTTTAAATGTAGAGAGAAACTGATTGTAGTCCTGTAGACATCATTTTGTAGGAAACTGTAGAGTTCAATCTGTTTAAATGTTGAGAGAAACTGATTGCAGTCCTGTAGACACCGTTTTGTAGGGAATTGTAGAGTTCAATCTGTTTAAATGTTGAGAGAAACTGATTGCAGTCCTGTAGACACCGTTTTGTAGGGAACTGTAGAGTTCAATCTGTTTAAATGTTGAGAGAAACTGATTGCAGTCCTGTAGACACCGTTTTGTAGGGAACTGTAGAGTTCAATCTGTTTAAATGTTGAGAGAAACTGATTGTAGTCCTGTAGACACCGTTTTGTAGGGAACTGTAGAGTTCAATCTGTTTAAATGTTGAGAGAAACTGATTGCAGTCCTGTAGACACCGTTTTGTAGGGAATTGTAGAGTTCAATCTGTTTAAATGTTGAGAGAAACTGATTGCAGTCCTGTAGACACCGTTTTGTAGGGAACTGTAGAGTTCAATCTGTTTAAATGTTGAGAGAAACTGATTGCAGTCCTGTAGACACCAGTTTGTAGGGAACTGTAGAGTTCAATCTGTTTAAATGTTGAGAGAAACTGATTGTAGTCCTGTAGACATAGTTTTGTAGGGAACTGTAGAGTTCAATCTGTTTAAATGTTGAGAGAAACTGATTGTAGTCCTGTAGACACCATTTTGTAGGGAACTGTAGAGTTCAATCTGTTTAAATGTTGAGAGAAACTGATTGCAGTCCTGTAGACACCGTTTTGTAGGGAATTGTAGAGTTCAATCTGTTTAAATGTTGAGAGAAACTGATTGTAGTCCTGTAGACATCGTTTTGTAGGGAACTGTAGAGTTCAATCTGTTTAAATGTTGAGAGAAACTGATTGCAGTCCTGTAGACACCATTTTGTAGGGAACTGTAGAGTTCAAACTAAGTCACACCAGCTCAGCCAAAGGGGGAAGAGAGAGGGAAATCCTAAGCACCTAGATTTGAAAAACATAGGAGATAACCATTCAAAGGAAGTAAAATCTGAGAAACAGAGAATAGGCTTCTGAATTAATGTACAACAGGGGACAACTTTCCTTTGTTAACAAATATAGCATCTGTTTTCCAAACTTCAATTAACATTTTTTTTATCTGAAAGCCTTTTATATATCTATGCACAATGCACTATTAGCACATAATATATATTTCTTAGGCATAATAAATGAAAATGACCATTTTGCAGACCAAAAATCTTAATAGCATCTCCTTCCAAAACAGACAAACTAGGAGTAAGGAGAGTTATGTCATGAGTGTGACAATAACATGTTAGACACGGAGAGTTATGTCATGAGTGTGACAATAACATCTTAGACACAGAGAGTTATGTCATGAGTGTGACAATAACATCTTAGACACGGAGAGTTTTGTCCTGAGTGTGACAATAACATCTTAGACACGGAGAGTTATGTCATGAGTGTGACAATAACATCTTATACACGGAGAGTTATGTCATGAGTGTGACAATAACATCTTAGACATGGAGAGTTATGTCATGAGTGTGACAATAACATCTTAGACACGGAGAGTTATGTCATGAGTGTGACAATAACATCTTAGACATGGAGAGTTATGTCATGAGTGTGACAATAACATCTTAGACACGGAGAGTTATGTCATGAGTGTGACAATAACATCTTAGACACGGAGAGTTATGTCATGAGTGTGACAATAACATCTTAGACACGGAGAGTTATGTCATGAGTGTGACAATAACATCTTAGACACGGAGAGTTATGTCATGAGTGTGACAATAACATCTTAGACACGGAGAGTTATGTCATGAGTGTGACAATAACATCTTAGACACGGAGAGTTATGTCATGAGTGTGACAATAACATCTTAGACACGGAGAGTTATGTCATGAGTGTGACAATAACATCTTAGACACGGAGAGTTATGTCATGAGTGTGACAATAACATCTTAGACACGGAGAGTTATGTCATGAGTGTGACAATAACATCTTAGACACGGAGAGTTATGTCATGAGTGTGACAATAACATCTTAGACACGGAGAGTTATGTCATGAGTGTGACAATAACATCTTAGACACAGAGAGTTATGTCATGAGTGTGACAATAACATCTTAGACACGGAGAGTTATGTCATGAGTGTGACAATAACATCTTAGACACGGAGAGTTATGTCATGAGTGTGACAATAACATCTTAGACACGAAGAGTTATGTCATGAGTGTGACAACAACATCTTAGACACGGAGAGTTATGTCATGAGTGTGACAATAACATCTTAGACACGGAGAGTTATGTCATGAGTGTGACAATAACATCTTAGACACGGAGAGTTATGTCATGAGTGTGACAATAACATCTTAGACACGGAGAGTTATGTCATGAGTGTGACAATAACATCTTAGACACGGAGAGTTATGTCATGAGTGTGACAATAACATCTTAGACACGGAGAGTTATGTCATGAGTGTGACAACAACATCTTAGACACGGAGAGTTATGTCATGAGTGTGACAATAACATCTTAGACACTATATGTGCAAATTATTACAAACTACAATTGTCACTAACAATGCCTTTTTTATTAAACATTTTATTTGGAGTTAATTTCCTCTACAATTACATTTTGTTGGGATTTGTACTTATATTTGCTTCTTAGTACTGTTCTATAACACATGACAACTTATTCCTTTGTTGCTATAAAAGTCTGAAAATCAACTTTGGTGTTTTTTAATAGCTGACGTGAGTAAGAAACTGTTTATTTGTTTCAAACCATTGGTTATATAGTACTAGTATTGGATATGTTGTTTGATTGTGATCACCATTTCCATGGGAACACAAAGATTGATTTTGTTAAACTGGAGCACTCATCCATTTCATTACTTCCAGCTTCAAGAGTGATAGAACTTTTATGTTTATTTTGTATGTTTATTTTGTAATTTTTAAGTTTATTGGTTTGCCTTTATGACTGGCCATGGTCATTGTACCTATTCATGATAGTGGTGTTCTAGATTTAAGGGATTGATAAGTATCCCTTTGCAATCACTTCTCTTCCCTGTTTTATTATTACTTTACTTTTTTAATTGCTAACTGGATAAATCCTGTAGGCGCAAGTCTCTTTATAAGTGCTACCATAGAGTACTCTCAGAATAAGTGATTTGCTCAGAATAGAAGGGTATCAGAATCACACAGTCTTAATCATCTGTACTAAACCATGATGCCAGCTATATTAATGCTTTTTATAGTTCCTTTTATTCTTTTCATTTTTATTCACTTTTTATTATTTGTATTGGATTTAGCTTTTGTATGCCTAATTTAAAAATGCATTTCAAAGAATTATGCTAGGGTATTCCCTTTGAACTGTTGTGCTGACCTTCATCTCACCCAGGTACAAACAAGACAAACCTCTGAAATTCAGTAGTGACTCAATGTTCTGTTGGCAGTATGTATGCCTAGGACAACAGTCATCAGCAAACTGGAACAATTGGGTTACATTTCAGTCTGTACAGCCTTTTACTGTTAGAATGATTAAAATCCCAAAAGGATAGTAACTTTTACATTCATCAATATATCAAGCTATAGCGCAGATGATGACAAAAGTATCTTTACACAAATTTTCCAAAATACATTACACTTGCTGTTGTTCAGCAGAAATATAAAATTCTGAAATCTGAAATGCCAAACTAGTGAGTTGCCCTTTTGATATGTTAATTGAACGTGTAAATGCAAAGTCTTTAATCTGATATGCTGTCCAATTTAAAGTCAAAGTGTAGAAGAGAATTTTACAGTTACCAAGCATTAAAAGCACATTTGCAGCTGCAGGAGTATTTTTTCTGCCAACAGCAATAATCTATGTGAATATCTCCTGTGACTAGATACACAGTTTTATTTATTTATTTATGTATGTATTTATTTCAATTTGTTAACCAACAAAGAGCATGGCTAATTCAATGATCATTGTCAGCCTGCACTGTTGACCACAACTTGAAGCTTATCTGTGGCATGTACTTCTACAGATCAGATGACTCTTTTCACTATACAGTCCAGCAAAGAAAGGTAGCTAATGAACTTTAACGTCAGCATTGCTGTATGAGGTATATGCAAATTCACAGTCACAGGGGAGTCACAGCCTCTCATACCACTAAACCTTAATGACAGCAAACTAAATATAGTAGCAATCATACCACTTACTTGTGTTTTTCCTGCTGCTATAACTTGTAATTATTTTACACTTTGTTTTACTCTCCTGCTTTTGTACTTTATATATATATACATATGGTGGTGCTGCGGTAGCATTGTCGCCTCACAGCAAGACGTTGTCCCGTTCGATTCTCAGCTAGAGCATCTTCTGTGGAGACATGCGTGAATGGGCGTACCTTTGTTGAAAGTTGTGCGTTAGGGTGGGCAACTCAGCACATAAAAATCAACTGCCAATCATTAGCGGACCGGAGTTCCGCTGTGACGACCCCTAACCGGGAAAAGCCGAAAGACACAACAACAACAACAACATTATAGTATTTATTAATATGCAATTGTAATTTAAAATTTTCATTGTCCTAAATATGTGGGGCTTTTCTTCCTAGGACTCCACTGAAAAGGGAGTATATTTAATTCAGTTGGGCTGATCTAGTTTAAAGAAAAATTACTGACAAAATGCCAGAATAGAATCTTGCATATAAAAAATACCATAAAAGAACATGTATCCAAGCCTGTTTAACATGAAGAATATTTAAGGATATTTAATGGTTAGATATGTGATAAGAAATACAGACTTTGAGAAGTGTGGAGATATAATTTGTGGTCCTACCACTCTTGTGGTTATACTTACACCCTTCCCAGTTATGCATTTATATGTTTTGATATATAGACAGCTAGACACAAACACACAGAAAGACCTGGAAGGTAGATGGGGTTCCTCTATTAAGTCAAGTGCTATTGTTTTAGCTGTGCTTACAGCTGTGTAATCTCTTTTGACATCTACCAAACAAAAGTAACATTATTGTTTACAAGTATAGTAGGGCATCCAAGACTGCCAAACCTTCCAAATCCATTGGTAAGACTCTTCTATCGTTGACACCTTGGGAATATAATGCATTCATTTAAAACCCTGTCATCTAGCGCATAGGTCTACTTAAGTAGCCGCTACAGATACTAGACTTAAAAGCCTGTCCACATTCTACTATTTGTGATATGAAAAAAACAACAATATCTGCATGTGTGGATATTGCCCTAAATTTATAATTACTATTTGTGGAAGATCTAATCTAGTCCTATCAAATACAGAATCGCAAGACATTTTCAGATAATCCTATGGAGTACAGCCAACCAATTCCAAAGTACTTTACATTGGAAATACTCCATAATTAGGTATAGTTACATTTCAGTTGCTGTGATGTGATTTAGTTCATAGATGTGTAAGTGTCTTGTCTAACCCAGGAATGCTCTGACATAATTTGGAGCAGTCCAAATGAGTAAAGGTAACGCAACCAGGTCTGGAGGAGTAGGAATAAATATAATAAAATAAAATTAATAAGCATGACTCTCCAAACCTAGATCATATCATCTAGCCTGACACATGTGTGGCTATCATCTCTTAAACAATTTAGCTTCATTGCTTTAAAGTAAATTTAACAAAACCGAATAAGCTTAAAAATAAAATTGTCTATGCTTTTTCTCTGCACAATATTTTTGCCCACCACGCTTTCTCTGGGTGATCTCGACTGTCTTGAGTGCAACTCATTTTTATGCAACTTTGCGTGACTCACAATCTCCTCTACCACACAAACTGCCCATCCCTACCTAAGGATATTAACTGAAGGGCCCCTCCGCGAGGCTTTAAAGCTACTTATCCACTCATCCATATTCCCTTGCACTTTAATAAATTTGGTGACTCCATGTTTTCTACTTCTTTTGGTAAAATCTGGAATAAGCTCCCTCCAGAGATAAGAACTACAAAAGATACACAGGGATTTAGATCTTCTATGGCCTCTTACTTTAGTTACAGCTGGATAATCAGCGATGTCATCATCTGAGTGCTTTATTTCCTTACTAAGATACTTATATATAATGTTGCTATATAGCATTCCTGTGCACCCATTGAATCTATCAACCAAATTATATAAGTTCTCTTCATCTGCTACACTTAACTAATTTATATTAGTACATGCAGCTGAAACTTTACTTTATGTAACACTGTATTTATGACTATGTATTTTGCATTAGATTAATTATTTATTGTGCTTTATCTAACAGCATACAGTCTAGTGTAACTTGTTGTTGTCTATTGTCTTGCAGTTTCCCCTTCAGTTGGGCTGAACCAGTCCAACTGAAAATATGACCTCACAGCTAGGAATCCGCCAACATAAACTGTCAGCAAATAATCCATACAGAATGTTGGACCTGCTCAGTGAGAAAGATCAGCATTAAAAATATAATCCCAGTGTAAACATTGACATTAATTCTGCTTTTGGGAATTCATCTGCAGTTATAAAGATTGTCACAAGCATGCAAGTGACAGAAGGAAGCATATAGAGATAAAAACAGAATGGTACAACATCAAGAGAATATGTTAGCTACACCTTTCAAGACAGCAGAGAGAAGAGGCTCTATCTGGGAACAAATGGAATCTAGAAATCAGTATCCTTCAAAGAAATATCTGTATAAATTGGGGGGGGGGGTTGCAAAAAAGTGTATAGTGACACTCAGTGGCGATGTTAAAACGTTTTGAGTGCCAATGCTGCAGTTTAGTGAATGTGTTTTGAGGAGAAGAACATTAGCTGAATCCAACTTACCTAACTGTATTTTGTTGAACAGGCTATACTGAAATAAGAAACAGCATTTTCTGTGAGTCTCTTTACTCCTGGCCCTTTTTTAAAATTTACTTCGAAAGACATGCATGAATGGACATGCCTTCGTTGAAGGTTGGGCATCGGGCTGGCACTATGGTACTGTAAAAATCTACTGTCAATCATTAGTGGACTGGAGTTCCGCTGTGGTGACCCCTAACCGGGAAAAACCGAAAGAAGAAAAACAACTTTGAGATATCATAATCTTAATTATCACAATTTTATCATAATGTAGATGGAATATTAATTTGTCCCTGTCCTCATGGTTGTGTGACCACAGAGAAACAAAACTAAAGTCACAACCTGGCAATTTGTTTTTATATAGAACTAACTCAGAAAACAAGCCACTCAGCAAGTAATATTCTCTACATATCCTGCTCCCTTGTTTTGAGAGAAAGACTTTGGTGCATGTTTTGTGCTACCTCTGAAGATTGTAACATCAGTGAAAAGAAAATTTCAAGAATACTTCAAGAAGAAATAATTCTATGCTAGAAAGGATTAGGAGAAACCAGAACATTGGTTAATTTAGAAAGTCCAAACAGTTTTGTTTGTCATAAATTTCAATATTGATAAAACTACACATCACTGTAATGCAGTACATTCAACTGATTTACTTTTACAACATTATATCAACGTACAAGATCCATGAAGTTCAGTTAAACTAATTGCATTGGTGAAGAACATCTCTGAGCGTACCTAATTTACATAATGCAGGGTTCAGTTATAACACCCACAGAATTCAGACCTGATGGCAAAATGCAGACATACAGGAGACAGCTCTGGATGTGTTTGTGCCATTTATTAACATGGCAGCAACTGATAAAGCAAGAATAATATTATGAGATCCCTCAAGCATTTACATGCCACCTTTTAACTATTTATTTATTTATATATGTATATGTATATATATATATATATATATATATATATATATATATATATATATATATATATATATTTTTATATGTATATATATATATATATATATATATATATATATATATATATATATATATATATATATATAGCCTGACACATGTGTGTCTGTTGTTGACTGCGTTAGTCTCACTAGGCTGGCAGCTCCTTTTCACAGAAGACCAGAACTGGCATTTATACTGATTAGGGGAAATTTGGCCAGGGCACCAGTGAAATTCCCCGATTTTTGCTGTATGGATAGTGCTTGACCAAACATGGAGGACAGAGAAGCTTTGCTATAGGAGATGGAATCTGAATGTGCAAGTGCTGATAAATTTTAGCTGAAATAGAGCAGAAAATGTTTAACAACAAAATGGTCTAATTGTTGAACTGAAATCTAATGGATGACTAAATGATGATTTGGTTTATTTTGTTGAATGAGCCTGTGCCAGATGATGAAAACATTCTGAAATTGTCACAGGCAGTGAACAACTCTGGATGGAGCGGAGCCAATGAAAGCAGTTGAGAAGAGACAGTTGAACCCTTTAAAGTGTGGTATAGGAAATCGACAGAGTAAGCAGGAAAAAAAATGAAAGCAGAGGGAGTTATGCAGCAGTAGTCAGTGCACTTCTCCATCTGTTAGCACGGAAAATCTGGATAAGGCCAACAATAATGTGGTGGGGTAAGGGCTCAAAATAATGGACAGATTTTAAATACCACTCTTAAAAACTGAGAAAGTTGATAGAACATCCTTTTTATTAGCATGCATTTTCTAAAGGATATGAAGTCTGAAATGCAAATGAATTTCATTATTTAGTCACTTCAGCTCTCAATTAGTTGACAGAAAAACATAGATTTTTATGAGGAACAGACCAAAAATATGAGACAAAAACTTGGGCATGCTGCAGAAAGTTGTACAGTTGAAAGGTATGGTAACCTGTGTGGTTGAAAAAAGGGAAGAGAAGAATCTGAAAAGTACATATAGTCCAAATTAAAGGTGAAACTGACAATATATGTGAGAGATAACTTGCATCAGACAAACTTATTAAGCATTTGGGCTTTTCAGCAGCTGATGTTTGATCTATTACTCTGCTAGGAGCTAACATTACGTAATACCAAGTTTGTGTCTGCACATTAATTAACCAGTTTTTTGTTGTTGTTGTGGTTACAAGTGACCAAAAACACATGGCATATTCTTGGAATGACTATATATCTGCAGAAGTAGATTATTTACAAAAAAAGACATTTTTGCAGTTTAGAACTGATGGCACTGAAGAAATCAAGATTCATGACCACTTTATAAAGAATTGCATACTACTTTGACAAATTTTTGATAAAGTAAGTATTTGCAAAAGGGCATGGGATGTGTAGGCCATTCTAATGCAAAGCTACTAAAAATATGTTATTTGTCATATCTATATATATATATATATATATATATATATATATATAGAGAGAGAGAGAGAGATAGATATATATCTTCTTCTTCTTCTTCTTCTTTCGGCTTTTAGGGGTCACCACAGCAGATCACCTGTCCACTTATATATATATATATATATATATATATATATAGAGATAAATATATATATATATATATATAGATAAATATATATATATATATATATATAGATAGATAGATATACACATGTAAATACTGCATACACATATGTATATGAAGAAATGTGCATATGCTTGCTATATGTTGTAGGTTTGTGTATCAACAGTGATTTCCTGCATATAGTTTCTTGTCCTTTCTATGTACTTATGTTTATTTGGGAAATTGAGTGGACTTATAAAATATACTATTTGAAACAGTTGTGGACTATAGTAGTGCAGTCTGTTATTACACTTTATTATAACCACAGGTTTATAATTAAACTGTGTTTAGGTTGAGGTTGTGCACATTTTTATTCTACTGCAAGGTGTAGTCTGTAGCTATGTATATGAGAACATGTTTGTGTGGTTATATTTGGGTGCCACTTGTAAATGTTTGTGCAAATATTATTTGTGTTGCACACAGGAGAACATATACATTTCTGAGTGTTTACCATTGGCTGTATACTCATTTTATTTGCTTTTGTATGCGATATTGATTGTGGTGTGACTGGTTTCACATTTGATTAGTAGACATCTGTATATATATGTTTTCTCACTTTTAATTTCTCCAAATCTTTTGGGTTTCTAATACCATGATGGGAATGAACCCCATTCCTAAGTCAAAGTATGATTAAAATTCATGAAATTAGTATTGCTTTGATCTTTGATGTCAGCCAGAAGTGCTCTTTGCAGCATCCACAGTGTTCCCAGTAATAACTCCTTCTGCAATTCATACAGAGTTACATGTACTGGTAGCATATCTAAATATGATTGTAGATTATTTTTATAAGACCCATTGTTCCTACTACTATTGGAACTGTCTGGGTATATTTCTTCCACATTGCTCTCATTTTTGCCTGCAAATCCTGATATTTTATGACTTTGTGTCTCTTTGTACATAAGACAATGTAATCACTGGGTGTGGCAATTTCAATGATCAATGCTACTTTTGTCTTCTTTTCATGGACCACTATATCCATTTTTCTAGCATTTATCTTTTGAATTGTTGGTAATGGATGATCATATGTAATGTAGACTTCATCATTTTCTGTGATGCTTTGTAACTCATGTTT
This sequence comes from Protopterus annectens, assembly GCF_019279795.1. Taxonomy (NCBI): domain Eukaryota; kingdom Metazoa; phylum Chordata; order Ceratodontiformes; family Protopteridae; genus Protopterus; species Protopterus annectens. Next base: position 879,131,037 of record NC_056729.1, read on the forward strand.
CCAGTGTTTTTCAGCCACTTCAGTACCATAATGTTTGCACAATCCCCAGTGCAAGAGGCTTGCCACATTTTTATGCCTTTCAGTATACAGTCCTTCTGCCATTAGTATGTCACAACAGCAACGAGGTTTGCAACTCTTTCCAATTCTGCTTTACAAAACCTACATTTGTCTGTTTCTCTCACATGTTCAATGGACTTTGTAAACCAGTGTGTACATAGCCCACTATCTTGTGACACCAATATTAACCTTTCATCTCTTGGTTTGAATCTGCCTCTCCTTAACCATTCCTGTGGTCATTCCTGATCAACATGAGGTTCTTCCAGAAGTTTTCTATACTTGCAATTATAGTTATGCATTTTCCATATTTCTTACCTTCTCATCTGATCTTTCACCTTATATTCTTTCTTTTGTTTTTTAGTACACTCAGTTGCTGCCTGATTTTTATCTACTTGTGGTTTGATTTCCATTCCTGCTTGACACCAATATGCTTCTGCTAGACTAACCAGGGAAGTCATCTTTGATTTATTCTCCTCAGGCTTCAAAACTTTCACTACATTTGGGTCTTATGAGGTCAGCAGTTATGTGTGGAATCCCACAATTGCAGATCTATAGATGCAATCAATTTCAAGTAGAACTTTATCAGTTATTAATTTAGCTGCACAGTAATGTATCATGTTTACTTCTGTTATATCACATGGATCTCTGTGAACAGTCCTAATTACTGTGTTCATTTGTTTTATCAGACTTCTGACTTTTTGGGTTTTATTGACCTTCTTCGGTCTATTTCTTTCATTGCTTAATATGTCTGTATCTATCTCTAGTAATTCAAGCAACTCTTCTCTTAGCTTGCTTTCTTCTATACTGAGGGTGCAGTTTTTGTTTTCCATTTCCTGTAGGCATTCCATAGAAAGTTCTATTGCATCTTCCTTTGACATTCTCTACACTTTCGTCCTGTGCCATCCATTGTTCTTTCGTATGGGAACTGACTGGCCTATCACTCCTCAACATTAACTGCATCAGAGTTTCTGTTCCTTCCCTTGCTGTCCAGCTTCAAGTGAAGGTTTATACTTGTTTCCTGTAGAAGACTCCAAAATATTTTTTATTATTTAACATTTGTTTACTGGGAAATTCCGACTTGGACCGAAGACAATTTTCAGCTTAGGCCTGGGGAGAAACGCTCCAGACACATGTTTTTGTAAAGTGGGAGGAAACCCACACAAACATGCAGACACCCCACAGAAGGCACCCCAGCTAAGAATCAAACCGGAAAATCTCTTACTGTGAGGTGACAATGCTACAGCTGCACAAATGTGCTGCCCCCATATGGCACCTGACCATTTGCTTCCTGTTCCACTGTTTTCACCTTAATTTGGAAGTCCATTAATCTATCCTGTTGTGATGCTTTCTGAATTAAATTTTCTGTGTGATTTTATGTGTGTGTGTGTGTGCGTGCGTGCGTGCGTGTGTGTGTGTGTGTGTGTGTGTGTGTGTGTGTGTGTGTGTGTGTGTGTGTGTGTGTGTGTGTGTGTGTGTGTGTGTGTGTGTGTGTGTGTTTATGTAGGTATATATATATATATATATATATATATATATATATATATATATATATATATATATATATATATATCATTGACACCTATGTGGTATGGATTGTCATACCTCTAGCAGCCTACCCATATCTCATATTACAGAGAATTTTCTGAAAAATAAACTTACAAAGCAAAATATATACACATGTAAATATTTCATGAAAAATAAAAGCTACTAAATCCATACAAATAGCAATTGCATCAATAAGAAGCATTCTTTACAGTGATAAAAGTCAGAGCATTCACATTCTTTTTCATAAATACAGTAATACATTATAATGCACAGAATCCCAAATTATATTTTTTGTTAAACTTTCACAAATTGTCATATATTGGAAACTGTATTACCTAGTCATATATTGGTAGAACATTTTTGTTAATCAGACATAGGGTTTCATGTGACAAAAACAAATTCCTCTATGAGTGCATGTTTATTGAGATATTTACAGAAATATGAAAATACATGCTTAATTGTATAATTAATGATATAAATAACTGAATATCTCTAAAGATATGTAACTTATAGTTCAAAGACAAATACAGTTTTCTTCAAGAATGTCTAAGGTTTCACCTGATGTCTTGCAACAGTTTGTAAGTCATTTGGTTTTTGAAATATTAAGTACATATGTAAATATTGTTTATTTTCATAATTACTAGCAATAATCCAGGTATAATGTGATATAAACAGACATTGACAATTAATTTTCCTGTCTTCCACCATGGCTTTTCACACCTCTCCTGTTAACAACATGGAGAGCTCTCAACTTCAAAAATATGACCATAAGTATGAAAATATAAATATATAATTTATTTATTTTATTTTATTTTACATTTGTTGACCGGGCTGGTCCTGCTGGATATATGTCCATTTTCAGTGGAGGCCCGGGGAGAAAAGCTCCACACATCAGAATAGTATTACAGAAACACAGGTACAATAACAACTTTAGACAAAATTATAACAATACATTACATATTAGTTTTAACTGCAGTGGTGGTGTTGCGGTAGCGTTGTCGCCTCACAGTAAGATGTTGTCCTGCTCGATTCTCAGCTAAAGTGTCTTCTGTGTGGAGACATGCGTGAATGGGCGCACCTTTGTTGAAGGTTGTGCATCAGGGCTGGCAACTCGGCACGTAAAAATCTACTGCCAATCATTAGCGGACCGGAGTTTCGGTGTGGCGACCCCTAACCGGGAAAAGCTGAAAGACACATCAACAACAACATTACATATTAGTTTTATGAGCAAGGGAAAAATATATTCCTAGTTACAAAGAATACATTCCTAGTTACATAAGTATGGATATACGTCAGAAAATACATAAAGGTAAGTGAAATAGGGCACTTTTTAAAGGATTACACACACATTATTGTTAGTAAAATATTAATGAGATTGGGTGATTGAGAGGATTAGTGTCTGTTGACAAGGGAGGTAATTAGTCTGGCTTTGCACAGGGGCATAGCCAGTGTGATTTAAGGTATGGTTTGAGTTTGGTTTTAAATAGGGTAATTGTAGGTAGGGAGATTAGGTCGTTAGGAATGGTGTTCCAGGTTTTACCCACTGTGTTAGAGAATAGTGAGTCTCCGGCTAGATTGTTTGTTTTACTTATCTTTACTAATAATTTATTTGAAGACCGCAGGGTCTTTAGGTTATTGTAGGGGGTGATTAGATTAGAGAGTATTGGAGTATTTGTAGGTTGATACAGAATCTTATGGGCAATAGTTAGTTGGTTCAATAGAATAAGATTTGACAACTCTAACCATCCGAGTTGATAAAGATTATTGCAATGATGTGTTCTGTAGGTAGACCCAGTAGCAAATCTGGCAATATTATTGTAGGAAGTAGCCAGCTTGTTGAGATTGCTTTTACATAGGGATACATATAGTAGGGTTGCGATTAAGTGGGTACGGGCAATGGTGGTCCTAGCTAGTGGAGTCAGAAAGGGTTTGATCCTGTAGAGGGAGCCTAGTTTCTTGTTTACTGTTTTTATCATGTTGTTAATATGTGGCTCAAAGGTAAGGTTGTTGTCAATTAGTACTCCAAGTAGTTTTGTGGTAGAATCAGGAGATATAATTATACCATTGCTAGATGTGACAGTGAAGTGCAGTGGGGAGGCTCTGCGGGTGGGAGTAAATAGTAGCATTTTCATTTTGTTTGGGTTCAGGATGAGACATTGGTGAAGAAGCCAATTCTCCACTCTGCTAAACACATCTTGGGTTAGGGACTGAAGTTGTGATGGTGAAGAGGCTGAGCATATTAATGTGGAATCATCCGCATATTGGATACAGGTAGCTTGAGGTAATACAGAGTGTAGGTCGTTAGTAAAAGTAGAAAAGAGGAGAGGACCCAATATGGAGCCTTGAGGGACACCAAGGGCAACTGGGAGGTGGGAAGACAAGTTATTCTCCCATAATACAGCCTGTTGCCTGTTATTTAAAACAGGATTGGAACCACTGTATAGCAAGTGGATCCAGTGAGAAGTTTCTAAGTATGTTTATGAGTAGCAGGTGATTGACCATGTTGAAGGCTTTTGACAAATCAATGAAGAGGGCTGAGGATAGAGTGTCATTATTACGATTTTTATTAATACAGTCAGTGAAGGATAAGAGAGCAGAGGTGGTACTATGAAATGGTCTGAAGCCATGTTGGCAGGTAGCTAGTAGGTTGTTTTCTAGTAGGTGGTTTAATAGTTGCTTATGAATGCACTTTTCCATGATTTTCACCAGTGGGGATAATATGGCTTTAGGCCTATAGTTAAAAAAATCTTTGGAATTACCACCTTTATGCGGGGGGGATGATACGTGAGATTTTCCAGATTGATGGAATAGTTCCTTCAGAAATAGTTCTGTTAATGAGGATGGATATGGGGTAGGCTATAGCTTTAGCAGCTTTTTGCAGGTATTCTGCAGGTAGTTGATCTGCAGAGAGGGTGGTGGGTTTAAGTTTCTGAATAAGGGTGCAGACAAAGGATGTAGGAACAGGTTGGAATTGAAATAGTGAGGGGCTGTTAGGGATATCTGTAGACAAAGATGTAGTGTTAGGGGATAGTTGATTAGCCAAAGATTGAATGGTGTCTGTGAAAAAAGTGTTAAAAGCATTGGCAATTTGGACAGGGCTGTTGAAATTAGAGCGTGTGGGGGTGGGTGTAATAGAGTGACCTGGGTGTAAAAGTTTATTGATACCAGACCAGAATTTTTGAGGTTTATTTTGGTGGGTTTGTTGGAGATGACAGTAAAAGTTTTTTTTTCAGTCAATATGGCTTTTTTAGTTTAATTTCTTAATTGTCTAAACTTTAGTTGATCTGTTGGACTTTTGATTGCGCGCCACCTAGCCCAGAGTTTGTTTCTATGGAGGATATTTTGTTTGGTAGTTTTGGAGAGCTATGGGGCTGGTTTAGACCTGCTTCTTATTATTCGTGTTGGGGCATGGTAGTCTAGGATGGTTAAAAATTTCGAATTAAAGTAGTTAACGGCATATTCTAATGGTAGGTGTTTCAGGGGTGACCAGTTGCAGGCTAAGAGTTCTTTTTGAAAGCTGTTGGGGTTAAAATTTTTGTTAGATCTTGTTTTTTTATAAATGGTTGGGTTTGGGATGTCACTCTTATACCTGATTAAGAAGGTGAGTGAGTGATCACTTATATTTTCAGGGAGGGTACCTACTTTGTAACATTGATGATGACTATTTGTGAGGATCCAATCTAGGGTGCTGTGATTGTTATTATGTTTATTGGTTCTAGTGGGGGCTGAAATAGTTTGCGTAAAACCGTATAGGTTGATATGGGTAGAAGGCTGTTGAGATGTACAGCTCATCCAGTTTATATTAAAGTCACCAAGAATTATGGTTTCCTGGGGGTAGGTGGTGGATAGCCAACTTAGGATGACGTCTAAGGTTTTGATATTATTGCCCGGGGGAAGGTAGATACAGATTATACAGATGGATTTACATTTGTTGAGTTGAATTTTAGAGATAAGAATTTCTGCATTGCTAGTTAGAGGAGGTTTAGAGTCTATGGAGGTGACTTGTAATTCAGATTTATATAAAATAGCTATGCCTCCACCTTTTTTAGAGTTGCGGTCAAGTCACAGGATACTGTAACCTGGGGGAATAACAGTAGTATCTTGTATTGTTGGCTTGAGACATGTTTCAGAGAGACAGAGGATGTCAAATGAATGTACATCCATGAGGGCGTGTAGGTGGGCAACTTTATTATTTATGCTTCAAATATTTAGATGGGCTATCAGGAGAGAGTTAGTAGGTCTATTAAGCAGATGTGCATTAATAGAGGTTGGGGTGTTAGGCTTTGTGGTAGTGGTAGAATTTGGGCCGGGGTTTGGGTGTATGTCACCATCGATTAGAGAGTGAACTTATATTACCAGATTGTGAAGTAAGCCTTTACATATTAAGTTCTGGGGTTTTCTAGCTTTAGGGTTGAGGTATGTGATGTGAGTGAGTCTATGATATTTGGCTGGTAAATACTTTGGTAGACAGGATGTGTAATTATGGCTTTGAGGGGTGAAAAGTGTTGGTGTGGAAGTTTGTTTAATGGGGTTATGAAAGTGTAGGTAGTTAAGGTGTTCATAGAAAGTAAGTAGGTATGGTATAGCTAAAATAGGTAGAAGTGATAGTAGCAGTAAGGGTTTCAACTGTGTAAGGGTAGTGTTAGGTGGCATTGTAGACATAATGTGTATAGGTTAGTTTACAGGGAGAAGAGCAGTTAGTGTAGTAGGATGATAAGTAGTGGAAAGTGGGTTATAGCACTTTAAGGGGTTAGATGATGTAATTGGTTATATGGGTAGAGGGTGTGGCCAGTGTGTATATATGTAGATGTACTGGGGGCGGGTGGAAATTGGGGGCAGAGTAGGGGAGCGGAGTGAGCCCGCAGGGCGAACGGACTGGGTAGAGCCACAATAGGAGTGAGCCCAAGGAGAACAATCAGTGGAGAGCTGATTGTTAAGGTAAGTGAAGGTGGAGAAGATGGGAGATGAGAGTCTTGATAGTGGGGATAGAGGGAGGGTAGCTAACTGATACAGAGTAAGAAGGTAGAGGAATATAGCGGGACTATAACTCTACAAGCTAGAAATACTGTATTCTTGCGAGTTTTGTTGTAAGACAGATGACAGATCTAAGAGAAGGTCGCCATCTAGTGGCCAAAAGCTGTATAGCTACTATAGTTTCTTTTTGGGAGGTAGCAGGTCTTGGAATTTGAGGAGGGAAGGATATAATATATTTACAAGGGTATGGGAGGTGAGGTAGGCTAAGAAGAAGAAAAATGAAGGTTATGGCTGTTGGCCACCCTGGCAGTGGAGTGTATTTTAAGACCTACAGTAAATTATACTATGTTGCTTCCACAGACGGATGTTATATAACATGTACTTTCTTCACTTGTATTGTCCTTGAGGAGCTGTTGCTCAGGGCAGGAGAAGATTCAGTTCCTTAGTTTAAGGTGAAGACAGCAATTATAAGATGGTTTAAGGTTGTTGGCCAATAAGACAGGATAGTTCCACAGCTTTAGTGCCGTACGAGCAGGTAGGGCAAACAAAGTGTGTACTGAGCTGAGAAGATGCACAGCAGCCAAGGGAAAGACCTGGATGTAAATTAATTAATTGATTAATTTCTCTACTGCAAACACACTAGATTAATAATCTTAGTGTTATTTTGTTAATAACTCTTTTTTCACTTTCTTATACTGCCTGTTATAAGTTGATAAGTCACTTGGTTAAAGAAGTCAGACCCAAAAATGGCCTGAATGCCATAATAATCTAAGGGTTTGAACTGGAAGGATACAAAAATGGTGGTATAGGCTTAAGTGAGTTACACAGTGAATGCTTTATATTATTTTATATACTATTATAGGGATGCCACATGTTATGTATTTAAAGATTAAAGTACACGACAGGTTATATAACATTGTATAAAATTCAAATACTTCAGATATAAACATTTTACAAATAACAACTGCAGAAATTAGTACTTTAATTGTAGCAGATAAAGTCATTCCTTCCACCTTTTTGTGTCTTAATTTCATGACTTCTGAATACAGCAAACAGTAATTAACATAATTGTGATGCTGACTGTCCTTAAACTATAACAAATGTATTCTGAATTTATTTTATGGCCTGTCTGGTATTTCAGGAGGAATCAACATATTTTTGGTATTGATCTGATGAAATATATTGCAAATGCCATGTTTTTTAAACAAAATTTCTATATGGTGTGACATATCAGGCCAAAACACTATGTCACATCTACTCTCTTTACTCTAAATTGATCTCCATTATGCTTCATGTGTTTCCCCCCAGTATGTTATTATACAGCTAGCTTTGCACAATCAGTTTGTTGGATTTGAACAGAAATCTTTATGACACATGAATTTTATCATGGAAACTAGTGCATTTGGCTTATGGAGGCACAAAACATTTCCTACTCTAAAGTTTGTTCATCAGAAAATTTCACTGCAATGTTTTTTTCTTGTATAACCCACCCTACATATGCCTAACAGATACTGAATTATCAATACCTTGGTTAAGATGGTTTTGAAAATTCTGGGTAAATATGATCGCTTCAGAGATTCATTTAGCAGAAAGTCATATATGACTAAAAAGAGTATGACATTAGTTGGTGTGTAGGTGGCTGCACCCTTTATAAGGGCAAGGTTGATTTTGTTATTACCTCTGGTGGGAAATTAGATAATTTGATCCTGGAACTGGTAGTAATGAAATCTAAGAAATTCTGCAAATATTTTTGTTGCTAATTTAAGAGTCCAATTTAATGGCAGCATAACTGGAGATAACCAAAATGAGGCATCTTTGGTTACCTAATAATGTCCTCATTTGATACTGAAAGGACTCTATAGCTACTAATGATTATCTGTTTTACCTTATTAAATCTGACGAAGATGTCAGGCAATTTAAAATCACGTTCTTGAAGTATCTAATATAATTTAATATGAGAACGACCAAGAACAGATTTTCAACTGCCAACTACAGAAGAGTGATAGCAGTAGTACCATGTTACTCATGGTTTCATGAAATCAGTGGAACTACGTTTCGTTTCTATAACTGCACATATATGAATGCTCAAACTACTGTCAGGAAAACATTCAAATCATGCATTTAATTGTTTAGACTCCTTACAGTGGGAGGAGTACCCTTAAAATAGGCCAGATTAGAATTTGTTCAGTTGGAAAGTCAGCAGGATTGTCTAAAAAGGGAATTTAGATGGCAGAAAAGATGATAGCCAATATGGAGAAGTCTTGATGAGAGATGGGAATGTCAGCACAAAGGCAGAAGGACAGGCTGTCAATCATAACCTGCTATACTAACAAACATTGTATCCCCCCTGGAGTGATTCTAGTTAATAAGTCACTTTTTAACCTCAATTATTTTTGACTGAATCTGTGGCATTGTCATTAGAGAAGATAAGCTGCTGCCCAAGATAAGTGTCTTGTTCACTTCAGATGTGTACTCAGAGACCTCAACAATAGCTCCCTGCCTGTCCCTCAGATTAGAGCATTTCAGATGCTCAAAGTGACGTAAGCAACAGTAAGAGCATATTCGTAGTGTGTGTTACGAGACCTACATTTTTTTTTTTTGCATCATGAGTCCTGGTACCAAAGGGACCACTGATTGATAAGTGTGCTATCAATTCATCTGACAACAGAGTCATATGCAAAGCTATGGACACAATTATAAGGGAAATCAATAATGACATAGGAAACCTCCAGACATTGGACCCAACCAGGTTGGGTTTCATAAAGGGTAGGTCGTGCCCACTCAACCAGATGGACTTCTTTGAAAAGGTCACCAAAGCAATAGACAAGGGCAACATGTTTCACACTGCCTATCTAGACTTAGTCAAGGCATTTAAAACAATACCCCACTCAGGCATCATTGACAAACTGAAGAGGTTAGGTATAAACCCTTATGACACCTGGTGGAGAACCAGCTGGCTCACAGACAGGTCTCTAGATGTCAGAACTGTAGAGTTCAACTCTACATATAGGCCAGCCAGAAGTGGAGTTTCACAGGGATCAGTCCTGGGACCACTCCTTTTTGGCATCTACTTTTCTGAAGTCACGGCCAAAGTCAAGGGCCTCTGGCTGACCAGATTTACAAATGATTGCAAATTAGGAGCAGTCATCGAATCCCCCACTGACATACACAGATAACTTATGTCAGAGACATGGACTAAAACTACATGCCAAAAAGTGCATAATAAAATAATTTGGGAAGTCATCCACCCCTGGTAACTTTCATATTACAACACACTCTTGAGAGATGACCCAGTAGTTGGGGCAAACTTAGACCGCAATCAAGCCTTTGGCTATCATATTTCTACAGTAGTGAGGAAATCATTCTGTGTTGTGAGTAAATATGAAGCAGGTACCACACTTCCCAAGAGTATCTAAAGTAAATATGTTGGCAACAAACTGGGACATAGCAAACTGTGAACTCATGCTGATTATGCCTAGTAAATGGCTACATATTTAGCAACTATCTAAGTGGTGAACTCTGTACGAATTGAGTAGCAGAAGCCTATAGATAACTTCAATATTAGAGCAAATGAAATCGTTATCAGTTCAGTTGCATCTTCAGGGACCGTTGAGGAACAATGAGAAAAAAAAAAGAAAGAAAAGAACAGACAACCCCAAAAACTGGAATACCATCCAATAATTCTAGACAATAGTTAAAGTATTAACTGTCCAGTGATATAAAAATAATACAGCTTCCTGCAGCCTGCTGTGTTTAGCTCAGCTGATCCAAAACCAGACAAGGCAAGGGAAAAGACAAGCGCAATCCTCAAAGCACAGCAGAAAGCCATTAAGCTTAAGCAAAAATCTCAGTACTATCAGATACCAGATCATGCAAACCAGCATCTTAAGTAGCAAATAAATGCCACTTTAACTGGAAATTCCAATCAGCAACAAACAGAAAACACATCAGGCATAATGCTCAAATAAACAATGGAAAAAAGCAGACAGGCTCCTATAAGAAAAAAATAACAGCAGTCAACTATTCAAATATGAGAAGTATTTGTAGGATACCTCAAAAAAGGAAGTCAGACTATTTCAGGCAGACAGGGGAGGAATCAATCTTCCTCTCATTATCAAGTTCTAACTCAATCACCAGGTCCAGAAGTCAGCAGCATCCTGGCCCGTGTGACTCACCTGGCATCTTGTCCAAACTCATATGAAACAAATGCAAGATACAAACACAGCCCAGTTAGAATGGTCCAATGCAAACAAGCTAAGCAACCTGCTGCCCTGCACTGTAAGGCACTTGGCTATGTAATGTAACACCTTCTATGCCAGGTAAATGTCTGGCTAAGTAGAAAATCTGCAATCATAACAAAAAAAAGAGAAAAGTTAGAAAAAAGCTTCAGTTAGCAAGAAAAAAATAAACAAGTAGATAACAGCTCCAGTTAGAAAATTACAAAAAAAAAATAAATAAATAACAGTTAGCTAACAATAAGTGAGATAACTCAGGAAAAGAATTAATTCAGATATGGAAGGAAAAATGCCTTCTCTCAGTAGGAGGAGCTGCCTCAACCTCCAACCCAGCCCAAAATTCGGCAGCAGCCTGTCACAAGTCTCTCGCCTACCACCCAACCTAAATATAGATGCAACAAGGTCAAAATATAAACATAATCTAATTAGCACAGTAGTCTACAACCAGCCCTATCAACCTGCTTGTTTAGGGCTCCAGGCTATGCAATCTATCTCCTAATACATCTGAAAAAATGTCATGCCATTTTAATCAGCAAAACTCCAGTCAGGGATGAAGATAGCAGACAAATAAACGCTCTGATTATCAACAAAAATTATGGTAGACACTAAAAAATCCAAGAATTAAAAAGGGAACAGCCCAAACAGGCAATCAGTAAGGCAGCTCAAGAAAAGTCAGCTCTCATTTGAGGCACTAAGTGTGTGAGTGTATGTTGGGGGGGGGGTCTCCTCTCTCTATGAACAACTACTTCAATCACCAGACCCAAACATCAATAAAAGCCAGTACTAAGTCACCTACCTGCTATCTGGTGCAAAACCAGATGAAACAAGGGCAAGATATAAACACATTCCACTTAGCATATCAGCATGCTCATTAACCCACATATCAACATCATTAGGCTGAATTATGACTTGTTAGGTTTGTTACTTTAATTAGTTTTCAAAAGTAATTTTATTTTGCCATTTTACACATTTATTTTATTTATTTATTTATTTATTTTACATTTGTTAACCGGGCTAGTCTAGCTGGATATATTTCCATTTTCAGTAGAGGCCCGGGGAGAAAAGCTCCACATATAGAGATTTACAGATTAGAGGACTGGTGGGACTTACACAAGGAATATTTATATCCTAAACAAAGTAAGAGGAGTTAAAAAAAGAATCCTAATAAATAATAATAATATCAAAATTAATTACATGGTTAAAAACAAAAAAACAAAAAACAGGAAAGGACAGACCAGTTGACATTATTTTGCTTAGTGTTGAGCTTGATTTGTCTTTTTTTTTTTCTTTGTTTTTTTTTTTCATTTTTAAATAATTTTCTCATCTTTTCTCACTCATTTTGTACAGGAATTTGTTTGATTCTGCTTTTGGAATTACTCCTGTAGTCTAATGGCAAATTTATGTGAGTTTTGTCAATCTTTCTGTCAGTAATAATTGGTAGTGACTTAACCGGCTAAAAGATATATTTTACATCTGTTTGCTTGCAATACTTCTGCCATTTCTCAGAAAATTCCAGATCTGTCCTTGCTGTTTAATCGTGGACTTACACAATGTAATCATAGGAGCCATTTGCTTCAGACTTGAAGCCAAAATACACATGCATGGCAGACTACATTTATTAATATGGCAACAGCTGGTAAGCCAAGGAGACTCATATGACATCCTACATGCAGGTTAGCCTTATGGGTCTTCCTTCTTAAAGCAATGCCTAAGCTATCTATCTGTCTATCTATCGATATATAGACAAACAGAAACAGTGATAGATTTATTTATATGTATTGATATATTACAGCTTGTTTCTTCGTGTCTCTTCTCAAGAGGTCAGTCAACTTATGCCTCACTGTGCATTATTTATGTATGCATTTTTTTTTTTTTTTGCAGTAACAGAATTCAGAAATAATATCAAAAAGCCTTAATCCAATGGGTTTAAGGTACATTTCAGCTTATTCAAATGTTGGCACTTTTCCTGTGAGTTATTTTGCAAGAAAAATGTGCCCTTTGTTAAGTGGATTTGATCCTAAAAACCAATTCACTCCACCAAAAATAAAATTAAAACAAAGGAAATACCGATACAATGATTTTGTGACTTTAATGGTAAATTCACAATAACAACTAAATACTTTCATCCATATTCCACAGACAAAGTGCTTAGTTGTTATTAGGAAGTTTCCGAAAGTCATAGGAACTTTACCCAGTAGTATAAATACAACCTCAGGTCTGCCTGAACAGAAGCTAGTAGGACTAGCATAATTTTATTTTTTAATCAAGGAAGCAATTCCTTGACTGAACAACCTTCTTTCTACAAATGTATACACCATCATTTATCCAATTCTACTTGCAAGAAATGTCTGCCTCTAAATTGTTTGTTTTTCCAGGTTTTCACAGAGGCTATGTTCAGTTCTGTTCCCCTCAACATAAATATCCATCCATAAAATCTCACACTATTTGAAGAAAAGGGATTTTTGTAGCCGTTTCTGTCAGAGGTAGTATCAGCAAAACAGAAAGTGAAGCTATTTAATTAGTGTATTTATCAATGCATGCTTCAACAAATATTTTACAAATCTACTATTTCTGTACCATCTATCTACAACCCTATTCTCCAACATTTTTGCACATGGGGTTGAGGTATCACTTCAACAGTGACAATTATCTAGCGCCAAGGTTCACACCAAGTTTCTGTACCATTGTCTACTAAAAATATTGTGTAAAAGCCGAGTTTCAGCATTGAGCTTAGGGGTACTGACACATTTTCATCAGGCAGCAGCAGTCTTTTTAACCACCCTCTGCCCTTCCTTGTTGCAGTTCTTTGAACTGCTGCAACTATAGCCCCATTCTGCGTGTCACAAACCGTTAGACTTTATTGGTATCAGACACAGCACAATACGTGCACTTACTCATTATCACACGGCAAACTGACTCCATTATTTCTCATATTGCAATACTGATTTCCCTGACTCTCAGTAAACATCCTACCAACTTACTTATGGAAATGTAAAATGAACCTTTCTCTTGCCTCTGTGACTTATTCTGTCTTCTTAAGTTTTGATAACTTTACCTTAAATGCCTGACCAAAATATTCCACATGATACTAGAGCACATTTGATAAATTTATCATGGTATTTGAAGAAAAGAGTCGGCAAAGACAAAACCAAAATGTTTTATAGGTGTCAAGATAATTTAATTTTACACTTTTTGTCTATTTTCTGCTTTTATACCTACATCTTTGATGCATGTTCTATAGTGTGTGTGTATATATATATATATATATATATATATATATATACCTAAATATGTCTGTATATGACAAATTTTTAGACTAGCAGCTGTGAGTTTTCCCAAAGGTAACATTTATATATCATGTGCTGATCTGTGCTTCATTTGACAGCCTTAGCATCACTGGGGTTCAACAGTTCATGCCAATGTTTTCTCCAGAGTATCACATATCTTTTTATCTAGAAACACCTGCAACTGAAAAGTATGCAAAGCACAGGCAAAATGGTGGGGGAGAATGAAACACTTTTATGAGTAACTGTACAAAGGTAAGAACAAAGGATTTTGTCTGGCATGCCTAACACACTTAGTTTGGGTTTGTACCCTAGAGATCTTTGCTGATTGTTCAGACTGTTTTATTCCATAAAGCCATGTCTGTAGTTACTATAAGCTATATCCTTTTACCATATGTAGCCTAATGTATTTACCATTTAGAAAATGTAATTTTATTTTTTGTTTCATTGGCTAATAACAGAACAAGGTTAATATGCCTTATAATGTCATTATTTATTAATGACATTGTTTTCATAGTTATTTTATAATTTGTTCAAGATATAATTCTGGGGACTCACATTACAATGCATTCTTCATTCATTGAAAGAGGGTTTGGCTCATATGATCTTACCTTCATTACACCTCATGCCACACTTGTATAGTATCAAGAGACAGTGCCATGTCAGATCATTTGCAAAGTTAAAAGGATGAAAGAGTAATACTTCAATAAAAGAGACTACAGTGTACATAGGACAAGCAGAAAACAGCATCAAGTTGAAACCTGCAACATCCCAAGGAATTCAAAACATTGTGTCCGAGATTCATAAAAATATCAGTGTCGGGACTGTTTTGTCAATGCAACAGTAATCAATAGTATCATCATCATCATCTTCTTTTGGCTGTTCCCATTAGGGGTCACCACAGCGGATCATCTGTTTCCATTTCTTCCTGCCCTCTGCATCTTGCTCTGTCACACCAACCACGTAATCAATAGTGTGTTACTAATATAATCATATTCAGAGATGTGATAAAGCCATTTGGGGCAACATCTCATTAGCAGTTCATTATCTTGTCTCTAACGCAAACACTGCACAGTTAAAGGTGACCATGCTAGTGTTCTTCCTACTAACCTATACAACATAGTTGCACAGGCACCCCCCAACACACACCTACACACAACACCTACACACAATAAGACAGATGTTATCATGCCTTTACTTACACAACTAGACACACAGATTCACAGACACACATGCACACAGACAGACAGACACACACAGTCACGCACACATGTGCGCGCATGCACACACACACACACACACACACACACACACACACACACACACACACACACACACACACACACAAACACTCACACACATATACACACATACACATAGAGAAAGCTTTGCAGTGATTATCTACCATGGTGCTAGCAGACCTGCTACTGCTAGGAATGAATGGATGTACTCTATCAAAAGATGGCATGCACTTTTTTTCTCTTTGTTCCTCCAATATTAAGGTAGCGTTGTTTGAATTGCTCTGCCAACCTATTCCATTACCAGCTAAAAGTTCTGGAGATATGTATAGGGTCAATCAGCACTAGCCACAAGCATGGATTAATGTGTTTGCACATAAGACAGTTGTAGTGCTATGGACCTGATTCTTACTGCACTAGTGCTGCAGAGATCTCTGAACCTCTTAGCTATAATACACCATATAATGCTACAAACAGGATTGGACTGTACATTATGATTTCTGAATCCATGTCTGCATTTTTAGCATATAGTAAGGGAGTCAGTCCTTTGGCGTGTAGTTATATCTGTTTTTTCACAAATTAACATTATGTAAAAACACAGCTGAGCAAAAACAACAGAACACCGTTAATATGCATTTGTTAACCAGGTAGGCCAAGTGAACGCACAGTCCTTTTTCACAGGTAACCCATGATCAATATCTGGTTAAGTGATTTGCTTAAGGGCACACAGTAGGCAAATAAGGACTGACATAATCAAACCATATGCCATAGCTCACAGCCTTATCATTCAGCAATAACTGCAGAACACTGCTGAAAAACAAAGTGCAAGTATGCTTTATGCTATCCACCACTATATTTAGCTAATATAAAATAAGTAAAGTGAACCTACAGTAATGTTAGAATTTTAGAAAACCTGGAATTGATGGTCATCAAAAATAATTACAGTTCTCAGAAGTTATCTTTCATCCTTCACTAAGTCATTACAACTGTCTTATTATTTACAGAAAAAGAAAACTGTGTGTGTGTGTGTGTGTGTGTGTGTGTGTGTGTGTGTGTGTGTGTGTGTGTGTGTGTGTGTGTGTGCTGTTATCATGTTTATATGGTGTAAACTGCTGATGATAATCTTTTGCAAATATGTATAGAGTGATCTGTCCTTATATTTGGACATAACATTTGTTTTTCTGTTCTTTGGTTCATAAACTTGCCGTGATCCTTCCTTATATTTGTGAATTATTTTGTTTATAATATTTTCTGTGATGTTATTTGTGCCTCTTCTGTTATTCAAACTATTAAATATTTTTGTATGATAACTATTGCACCAACTAGTTTAACAAATAGCAAAATTAAATAAAGCAAAAATGAAGAAATGCTATTTTCTCAGTTTAAGAACACTGAGTATTACAGATACAGAAGTTAGGTTTGGTTGTGTTCTTCGGCTTTTCCCGGTTAGGGGTCGCCAGAGCGGAACTTCGGTCCACTAATGATTGGCAGTTGATTTTTACGTACGGGCTTGCCAGGCCTGACGCACAACCTTCAACGAAGGTACGCCCATTCACGCATGTCTCCACGCAGAAGACGCTCTAGCTGAGAATCGAACCGGACAGCGTCTTACTGTGAGGCGACAACGCTACCGCATATTGATATAATTCCACATTCTGATTAACACTGTTGTTCCAACACAGCACTTAATCATTTATAAACATTAGCATGTATGTCAGATTATCTATCTATATGTATATCGAGAGAGTGATAGAGACAGAGAGATAGCACAATAGTTATAGTTCAAAAAAAAAGTTCTGTAGGTCTCTGGCAAGTGCAATGCATACTGTAATAAAGGAAGAAATCTCGGACATGACAAATTCAATTCAGTGGAAAATGAATTGGTCCCAGCAAATAAACCATATCTTTACATATCTGAATTCTATCAATAGCAAAGGCCGAGTGTGAGTGTCTACAATAAAATTGTCCCATGTCCCCTTTTTAAACTTATCTCATGAAATTCTTAAAGCTATGTCACATTAGGCCATGTTGGTTAACTTTTCACATGCAATGTTACTTATGAAATGTTATTACTATTTTATTGATAAATGACAGACAAGTATTATACATTTTGAAAAATACACTTCTGGAAGACAAATGAGGCAAATGCATTAAAAATGTGTGCCACAAGGGAATAAATAAAATGCAGATTTCATGCATCTGTCTAGAAGGTCATTTCTGAGAACCTGAAAAAAATCCCCTTGGTAGTATTTTATACATAAAAGCTGAAAGCAAGAACATTTTGAAACACTTTTATGTTCACACCATACATTACCTCATGAACTTCATTCCTTTGAATTTCCTTTAATAGTAATGACTGTTCCAGTTGTTCATGTATATATGGCTAATGGCAGAAGTGGTGCACAACTACAGTAGGGAATTCTAGATTTGTTTTCACTTAAACTATGTAATGCCCTTTACTTCATGAGCTTACAGATAGATGGGCACACCTTTCCTTAGTTGTGGGAATGTATCACAATCCGTATGTTCTAACAAGTGGCATCCTTGACTGTAATATGAAACTGTGTCTCAAAGTATTATCACTAGGGCATTATTAAACATAAAGATTACCACATGCTGCAGCTTACTAAAAAGACACATTCTTAGAAAATATAGCCTACTACAAATAGTAGTAATTCAAGACCACCGAGTGTCATTGTTGGCTCACTGTTGAAATGTCGGCACTGCAAATGGCAAGTGCTGACATGCAGAAAATAAAAAGACAGAAAATGCAGGAGAAGAATGAATCTCGGACATTGCTTTTCTCCTTTGAACTTCTTTTATGCAGAGAAGCAAGTCCTTCATAACCCCTGAACTAATATATACTAACTCTGAGATCAATACTTTAGAGACAAGGGAATATTCTGAGAAATGGACATCTTGGACTTAATTTATATAAGTCCATTGTTTCAGACATTCAGTCTCCATATTTCAGGACACACTGTAGAGAGTCCTGACATTTCAAATGGTTACCATCATGATTAGCTCTACAGAAGTGTTGCTTTCTGTCTAAAGGTTTTATTGTAGTCAAATTTAAAAGTATCTTGGTCTCTGCACATGCAAATATTCAATAACAAATAGCCATGTATCAATATTAACCATGTGGCAACTCATCAGACTGAGTACTGAACAGTCTGGAAGACAGCAAATCTAGTTTAGAACCCACTTAACCACTTATTTATTTATTCCAAAACTGCACCAAAAATGGTTGAGTTTATGCTTTCTGTGAATGCAGAAGTGATACACAATGCAAGCCCAATGGATTGCAGTCATTCAAAATAGAATGTTCAACCAAACTATAAGAGCTAGGGAAGTAAAGGGTTGAGCCTGGTCCCTTACTAGTGACAACCAGACAAACAATTCCCTAGCCTCTCAAACACAACAGTGTAGCAGCTAGATATGTGCAGGACCGAGAAGAGAAAGTAGGGCCTAAACTGGGAGGTCTGCTCTATTACATTTAGATTAAAAAGAATGAAAAAATAGTTGAGGAACAAAATGAAAATATGCAATAAACTGCAGGTATTTGCTATTACTGGGGAATGTTGGGCTGTGATGCAGTTGAGGCAACTTGGGCTCCTTGTTCTTTGGAGTCAATAGCAAGGACCAGAAAGGCAAGGTAAGGTAATGAAAGAGCCATTAAACCATTTACAGATCTAAAACGTCTGTATATGAAAGTTTTTGAACTTACATTGCATTAGAACTTTTCCAATTTGTTTTTCTCATGGGAAATTGTCCTGACACCTGCTGAAATATATGCACACTGGTTACACTTCACTTTGAACTGTTTCTTTTCTGTAAGTGCTAATAAATTATGTCATGTCAATGCAGTTACACTTATTAGTTGTTTCCTATTCACAAAACAAAATGTAACTTTTATGAGGCTGATACCATAATACGTTTACAAGAACGAAGTGGAGTCCACTCCTTGAGAAAAAGATATGTTGTACTCCATTTACCCTATATGAGTGTGCATTTGTCTTTCTCCATCTTCTGTAGTATTTCTTATTATTTTAACAACTAATTTTATTGAAAATCATTCCGATTTAGTACAAATAGCATTCACTGAATTTTGACCTGCTTACTCATTTTTCAGATGTAGACTGCTGATACATCTGTATTCATTACTAGGGATCTTTACATTTATCCAATGGTCATTTGTGTAATGAGACAGCCATACTGAAAGAATGTAGTCCCCATGACACAGCATCTCTAACAGAGTCTGGCATTTTCTTTATGCAGTTATGCCTCACTCTCATTTTAAAAGGAATACTTTTTTGCTTCAGTCTCTTTCTGATCACCAAGCCTAGTCCCTATGTTCCCATAGTGGCAACCCTAGTGCCCATTCAATGCTCTGAGGGACGGTGGTCAAATACATGTTGAGTGATGTTGTCCCCCATAGCTGGAGGTCAGTGTTTCGTCTGAGGCCTTACTCAGTAGAAGTACTGGCCTACCACACACTACCTGTGGATGTGAATGGGATACTAGGAGAGGACCTTATCCCCTATGCAGTGCTGGACCTCATCTTTGGGGGTCTCACTATATTTCTGCCTAACATGAACCAGTTTCCATGATCTCAAGTCTCACCATCAGTAATTGAGTAGCAATGCCATACTTTCTCAAAATGCTCTGTCAATAGGTTAAGATGGTCATAATTCATAGTTGTGTGACTGGACATTTAAGTGTGACTAGACAGGGAAAGTAGCAAAGGATAAAACTCACTGTAACACACTAAAAGGAATTTTGCAGGGGAGGCAAACCTTTCTTGATCCTCCAATGTAAAGGCTGCACTTCCCCCACCCCCACTACTTATGTATACAACTCCAACATTACTGTACCATAGGGAAGGAAGAATTCTCTGAGATGCTATGACTTTGAACTCAGTATATATTTCAAATCTCATTTAAAACAACTTCATGATTCTGAACAGGGCATGTACTCTACTCAAACTTACAATGGGAACCACATCTCTAGCACATCCCACCCCTGCACCCAGGAGAGATGAACATGCATGGCCCCTTCAATTTTAATAAATCCCTGGCCAACTCATCTAGTTCCAGGTCCACTAATCCAATCCTGGTCACATGGGTCACACTCAGTGCCTTATTCCTTTATGCCATAGAACCAACTAGGTTAAAATGAAAACGTATTATTAAACTTTGCAGTTTTTATTGCTGCATATAGTATAACAGCCTTCAACAATATCATTTAACAATGATAGTTTCATATAAAATGGTTAATCCACATTTTCCTCTATAACTTACAGTGCTATATCATACTACATACATTGTCACAGTATTTATATGCTCACTGCAGCGTAACAAATAACCTATGCGTTTCTACTCACTCACACTTCAAGAATAACTATAAAAACACCACAATTCAACATTATCATTCCTTCCCTGACATCTCCAACAGAAATCCCACTTATTTTGCAGTGTATTCAGTATCAGATGCAAGAATCAACATATTCCTCTACCTGTCCTTCAGATATTTAACTCAGGTATGGTACAATGACTATTATCCCTTTTATTCTCTGCTCTTTTCATAAATCTACAGCCTGAAATGCATACAAAAGCAATCTGTCATTATCTTTTTCACTTTAGTAGGCTGTCCTACCCATAACTGAGCATCCACTATTCATCTGGTTAACCACTGCAGGTCTCACTTTCACAATTTTTGCATCTAAATCCTTTCCCTCCCTTCATTATAGACTTCCTGGCCTGATTCCTTTCAAGCCTTCACTATCATCCAGCTCACTTCCCCAACGAGGAGTTTGATTACTAATCTTTCATCTCATGCCTATCCCTTTTCATTATGTACTCCAAAGAGACATAATTCATATCAGTCTTGCATATTCTTCCCCAGTAATATCCCCATATTTATTTTGCCCTCATCCAAATAAGACAAACTCCCTTCAAGTCACCACATATGCATCTGATCAATGTTTATCTCCACACATCTCCAAAACGTTGTGGATGTATGCTACCTTCTCAAAGAATCTGTACAGGAGTTTTATACATCTATGCATGATTCTTTTTATGTGTTGGTCCCCCACAGGGCCAATTTTCTTAAATATTACCATTATGTCTAATATTCCTTCCCAGAACCATTCTTCCAACCATATCCCATCCTCTTTACTGCAGTGTTACCTCAACTTACCAAAGGCCTGCTGGCATACCCTCCTCCCACAGCTGTCTATAAATAAGTCTAATTTTTTTTCATTTTACATGGCTCCACCTCCTACCTAAAACTAAGCATACCTCATAATTCTGCATTTTGTACACTGTATCCTTAGATCTGTCATTGTTTTGAGCTTATTCTTCTAAATATTCTGGTTATTGACTCCAAGTATCTCCTAGTACAATAACCAATCTCCTCTATGAATGAAAATTCTCCTTCATGACTGAAAAGGTAGCCATTCAGCTGAGCATTCATCCCTTAACTTCCTCCCTTTCCAGTGCCCTTTTCCTCCCAGTTTATCATCCTTCCATCTATCTCCATAAGCAGCTCTACCACAGATCCCTGATACTTATGTCCCATTCAGCTGCGACCTGCAATTGACATCCCAGCAACCTATGAATCATTTCATCAATGCCATCCTCTATGTTCCTCATTGCCTTGCTTCTTCCAGTCTTCCAGCCCTTTGATTAGGCAACCCTTCCTAGATTTTCATTTTCTACACCTTGCAACTTTTGCACATTGTTTATAATGGTCACATATTGCTTGCAGTCTGGCAAGCTCTAATCTCCTATTTTCCCATAGTCCCTAAGTCTGTCCTTAGTAATTATTCCCTCTTTTGGTTTCCCAAGCACATATGCCACAAATTAATTTATCTCCAATAATCTTGTTAAAAGAACTGTTTTGTATGTGCCTCCCCAGGCAAAGTACATGGTGATTATCATTGTAAAAACTCTCTGTATTCTGTCCCCCAGTGTGCAAATATATAGCTAACATTTTCCCTTTCCATGATTTCAGATCAACCAATTGAATTAAATCAAACCAATTGGATTTCAGCTACTGCTATAAACCCCAAGTACACCCCCTGACACACACACACACACACACACACACACACACACACACACACACACACACACACACACACACACACAGATACATTTTCAGTGTATATTATTTATCTTTGTTTATTTATTATATTCATTTACCAGTTTAGTGAGCTGATCAATATTGACTAGTTTCATGCTCAGCCTGGGTGAAATACAATACATTCCACAAACAAAAAACACAGAAAGCAATAGCAGAATAGTTCAGACTGATTGCATAGAAATAACTGTGCATATACAGTCTAGTGAACAAGCACAGTGCAATGTGCAATCAAGCAGAGTGTAATGCACAATATATGCATTAGTTTCTAAAGGGGGTCAATCTTCATTGAGTCTTGAGAGACAAGAGACTCAGAAAGGAGATGGGTTAGGTGATATTTCCTGCGTTCAAGCAGGATAATTTGGCTTGGATGAAGAAGTGCTTTTTGATTTGCATTCTGAATTTGGAATAATTGTTGATTTCTTTAATATCAATGACTAGACCTTCCCAAAGAGTAGATGCCTGAAGAGGAGAATGTATGTGCTGTGGTATGGAGCTGGTTTCTAGGGTTAATGAAAGTTGATGTGGCTTGTGAGTAGTGTCCCCTGCATGGGGAGTAGATGTGTGAAGTTGGAGTGGTTTGTAGAGTTGGGACATTATAGAGCTGTTGGATCATATTCCAATTACAACTGACTTCTGGGGTAATAATGAAGCCCTGATTTATGGCCCAAACCTAATAGGTTCATAGGTTCATACTAGGCTATCTGCCCTGGGGCAATTATAAGCCTAGCCCGATTCTGTATGGCTTACGCCACCCCTTGATTTGAGTATACTGTGCCCTTTTTAAGGTTTAGTTTACTTTGCCTCTGTCTAATAGTGACACAGGAGTAATCCTTGGGACAAACCTATGATCCCCCATCCACCTATTGAGATTCTTCTTGAAGAGATTCAGTGAGGTGCTCTGCCTCACATGAACTGGAATTCTATTCCAGAGCGAAGGGAGCCTCTGGGTTATGAACCTGTCCCTCCAGCAAGTTCTATTTATTTCTGTGCTGAGGTTCAAGTCCCTCAAGCGTGTGGCTCTAAGATTTACTGAGGTGGAGCATGTCCATTAATTCTGGATTTGACATAGCTTTGTATGTCAGGCATAGATCGCCTCGAAGTAGGCGGTATGCAACTGAGTAGAGCTGGAGTTTTTTTAACCGAGCAGCATATGGCATCTCTTTGAGACCCTTGATCCTCTTGGTGAGATACTTTTGGGGTCTTTCTAATTGCTGCAGGTGTCGGGTAAGGTACATCCCAAAAGGGGCATTGTATTCTATGATGGGCCTGATGAGGGATGAATAAAGGGGCACGATTACCTCTCTTGATCTGGATGTGAAACCCTTCGTGATGAGGTGGGCTATGTAGAAGGTCTTTCTAACCACTTTGGCAATGTGGTTCTCAAAGGAGAGATTGCTATCAAGTTGGGTCCCCAGGTCCCTAATAACTTTCTCTGTACTTAATGGGTTTCCGCCTATGTGGTAATTTGTGGGCACATTGTTTTTGCCAAAGGGTATGACTATACATTTTTTGGCATTTAGCTTTAAACCATGGTGCTGGCACCAGTTATCTGTCTCTGTGAGACCTTTTTGAGGGATGTTTGTGTCAGCTGGAGAGTCGATTATGGCGCCCAGTTTGCAGTCGTCTGTGAACTTGGTGAGCCATAGTCCTCCCACATTTGCCTGTACCTCGGAAAAGTATATACCGAACAAGAGTGGTCCCAGGACAGAACCCTGTGGGACGCCACTTGTGACCGGTTTCGAGTCTGACATGGCTCCAGCAACTCTCACTCTGTGGGTTCTGTCTTTGAGCCAGTTTGCGACCCATCTTGTGACATAGGGGTTTATATTTAAGCTGGATAGCTTATCTATGATGCCCGAGTGGAGTATTGTGTCAAATGCCTTTGCAAGGTCCAGATAGGCTGTGTGGACTACCTTCCCTTCATCTATGGCTTTGGTGACTGTTTCAAAGAAGTCAACCAGGTTCAAAAGGCGGGATCTGCCCTTGACAAAGCCGAACTGGGTAGGATCTAGTGTCTGTAGTTCCCCAATGTCTTTGTTTATGAGCTCCATGATGATCCTCTCCATAGCCTTGTAGACTAAGCTAGTCAGGCTTATGGGGCAATAGTTTCCAGGGTCCGTAGAGGCTCCACCTTTGTGGAGTGGGACCACTGTTGCTGTACGCCATTCTGTGGGCACATATCCTGTAGTGAGGCTGAGATTGTATAGCTGTTTTATTTGAGGGATTAGCTCCTCTTGGAGTTCATGTAGAACGCAACCTGGGACGCCATCTGGTCCCATGGAAGCAGTGTTTTTTGCTTTGGAGAGGGCAGCCTTCACCTGAGCATCAGAGATGTTTGGGAGGCAGCCCTCTTCTGGGATAATAGATACTTGCTCTTTTGGGGGGGGGAGAAGTTTGCACTGAACCTGTCTGCCAGGATATTGGCGATGTCTGTGGGTTCAGTGTATTTTTTGTCGTTTAGAATCAACTTAGAACAAGTCTGGGAGTTGCATCCCAGGTTCCTAACATAACTGAAAAAAGCCTTATGATTGTCTTTGGTGTCCTGTGCAGTTTTTCTCTCGAAGCTGGCCTTGGAGGATTTTATGAGGGATCATAATTTTTTGCTAGTACTGATCAGAGATGCCTTCCCTATTAGGGATTTTCCTCTATCATGTAGTAGCTTCCTCCTTCTGTTGTACAGTTTATTTATGGCAGGGGTCCACCAGACTGGACGCCTGCCTTTGGATGATTGGGTCTTGGTTTTGTTTGGGATAGCATGATCCATGCATTCCTGGAGATGTCCGTAGAATGCATTTATATAGGATTCTGCAGTTTGGGCCATAGTTTCCACTGGCCCTGGGGCCTTGAAGGATTCCACTTCGGTTTTGAGAAGTGAGAAGTTCACTTTTGAGAAGTTTTTCACTGTGAACATCTCCATATCCCTGGAAACTCAAAATCAAAATTCTCAAGCAAAACTATGCAATTGTCTGTAATTAATAAATCCCTCTCTTTTCCATGGCATTGTTTATCCTCAACAACTGGCCCCATCCATGCTTTCTTTTTCTGATCCTTGAGCCTCCACATCAATGTCCTAATATCTAACACTCCCCTCACCTACCATCTTGCACCTCAACTCGCAGACTACCCTATTTTTTCATTCTTCATATTCTTCACCATGTCTCTAATAGCTGTTTTCTCTGCCTTATTTACTTCCTGTGTTTTTGGTTCTCCTTGTTTTACATGCTGTAATTCCCTAAGCCTGCTTTCTAGATCAATCACCTCCTGTAACCTTTCTCTACTAACCCTCCATTTTTTAACTATAATGTTACCCCACCATGCATAGTTTACCCCATCCCATTCACAAACTGTGAGCATTCCTTTAATATTTTTATTTAACTCTATCACCAGTTTAACCTCATTGTGTGTCACATCTGATATCCCCACTCCAGTGTATAAGGTGCCACTACAATCCATCTGCCATATGACGCCCTCATTTCCAGCTAATTGTAATCGTTGCATGACCTGACACATTTCTTTCTTTGCAGCATATGGCTGTATGCTCCCAAATGTTATCCCCTCCATCAATACTCTATCCAACTCTCTGTGTTGATGTCACATCTTGAAAATGTAAACCCTGTTGCTCAATGTCTTAGCTCTTGCTATGCATCCAGTAATCTCTTCTGTTATTTTCCCTCAGCTAAAGCTTTTTGACTGCACCTGTGAAATTCTACTCCACTAAGTTTCCTGTCCCTTTTTGGGTCTAGCACTAGACTGAACTTCTTTTCCCAAACCCCCATGTTTATTCTGTCTCCGTCTTTCTTTATTGTCTGCAAATTGTTCATCCAGTGATGGAAAACCTTGGGTCTGTCTGCATTTGAACCACAGAAATATCTTAGAACCATTCCTTTTCTATCCTCGGCCACCTGCTA
The DNA here is from genome assembly GCF_019279795.1 of Protopterus annectens. Lineage (NCBI taxonomy): Eukaryota > Metazoa > Chordata > Ceratodontiformes > Protopteridae > Protopterus > Protopterus annectens. Next base: position 879,157,424 of record NC_056729.1, read on the forward strand.
ATCACTCGTCTGCCCTCCTCATCATTAACTACCCACCTTGCCTTCCATTGTTCAACCAATCTGTTTAAAATGCTCACTTCCCTTCTATTTCATCCTTTTGCCCAGCTTGGGGCTAGCAATCTTTATATCTTTTTTCTAACTTTTTTGTTTTTTTTTTTGTTTTGTTTTTTAGCTCAGAAGGCTTTAATTTGATTTTTTTGTAGAAATGCTAAACTCAGATTCTCCCTCTTCAACATGATTAACATTCTTTCCCTTTTTATTGCATTGCAAATAAATGTAGCACTCCATGTTCCTAACCACAACTTCCATCTTTTCCCCATCCCACCAACTTCCCCTATAGCTCATTCATCTGCCACTCCACAGGAGCTATCCACCTGCCCCCAGGCCTTTGGCAGTGTAATTACAACCAAGACTATCCTCCTACTCTGGGGGTGGGGGTTAACCAGCTGGCTATTGCTACCACCTCTGGTTAGTGACCTGCAAGCTTCTGGCACCTCCCAACTGTTGTTCTTAAAACTTACTTCTTATACTAAGAAATTAGTCTATGCATTAATGCGGATATCCGATACCCTCTGAAATAACCTATTGCTCGCTTAGTTCTGCATAGAATAACTCTATGTACCCCGTGCATACCAACACTCATTCACATTGTAAAGACAACAGTTTACAACTTGCAAATAATGACTGATGTGATTAGTTTGGTCTGATTAATCATACATGAAAATGCACACTCTGATGATTCACGTAATACTGACATGTCCATGCAGTAACAAAACACAGTCTATAAATAATGCAGACTCTACAAACAGTGTGATTTCCATATGTAATGTTTGCATTCCACATACAGCTACACATTTTATACAACATGTCATCCTCTCCACTGTACATATAGGCTATATACTGCTATAGTCCACGTTAGGCTGAAATTTATACATCACTGTATTAGCAGTTCTTAACACAATTTTATTAATAAGGTAGATAATTAACTCATAGATCCATCTATGGTAGTCCATTCTCTAAAGTACAGCCATGCACATGCTAGGCTACTCTATGCAGAATACATTTTGTTTACAGCCTTTACCCTTGTGTTTTGTAGCTGAAGAGAAATCTCAAGTGCCATACCCTTGCACTGGCTATCAAGTATCTGCTATATTACAATCTCTTTGAGGCATTCAGTATCATATATGTTGCTCATAAATGTTAGGATCCCCCTTCACATCATACGTTATATGTTTGCTCATCAAGTTGTATAGCATAGAAAAGAGAATAAAAAAGACAAAAAGAGAGAAAATTAAGCACATTGCCAGTTAATCCATTTGAAATACCACTTCGTCCAGTAGAAAATGCTTTAATAGACACTCACACGCCTTTCTTTTCTGCCATTACTGCGACCTACACAATGTACTCCTCACCACACACACACACACACACACACACACACACACACACACACACACACACACACACACACACACACACACCTATGGGATCCCTGACATGAGATTGTCTGTAAAAATGTCATTCTATTCTCTTCCACTGACACACCTCATTAAGGCATTTCCTTCTGGCCTCTTGTCTATTAGCCTCCTCTCTCTCCCTATCTGAGCTCCTATGTCACTGACTTCTCCTTATTCTTTTCCCTGAAGGCACCTTATCTTTCAAGGAAGATCTCCCTCTGATGGGTCATTTGCCTCTGTGATCCTACACTGTTCTTTGGGGTCTCTAAGATCATAATATCTATGTCCATCTCCATAGCCCTGCATCCTTGATTCAGGAATGCTAGCGTTCTTGCTCTGAATTACTTTACTGCTGTATGCTTATGCACTTGCTCATAACCTCTTGCTTGAACAGGCAGGTACCCAAACTCTTACTAACTCAATCTCCTGTAACTTCTTTGTTCCCATAGTCCTACTAGAACCCTAAATCTAACCCTAAAACTACCTTCTTTCTCACTAACCCTAAAACGCCCTTCACACTCCCTAATCCTAAGACCTCCTTCTTGCTACCTAAACCTATAACTCTATTCCCACTTCTTAAACCTAAAGCCCCCTCTTGCCCCCTAACCCTAAGGCCTCCTTTATTCTTGCTAACCCTAAGAATCCTTTATTGCTCCATAAACATAAAATTCCCCTCCTGCTCCCTAAACCTAAAACTCCGTTCTATATATAGCACCCTAATCCACGCTCTCACTCACGCTCATGTCCACATCATGGCTGCTGCACTTACCTCGCTCAACCTCAAATAATGTGCTCAGATAAGCTGTGGCAGCTGCTTGCCTGCAGTCATATCTGAGTTTGAGTAGAAGCAGCAACTTACCCAAACTATAAGATACTTGAGTCCTTGGCTTTGAGACATTGGGTTTTGAGTGCTTTGGATTTGAGTGCGTGTAGTACCCTTTGCAATCTGGTATGTAAAATTCTTATCTTGCATGTGTAGATTCAGCAAAGATTTGACTATAGATAAGATGTGATGCATAGTTAAGTCCTAATGATGCGTATCAAAGGTACTTTGCTACATTGGTGTGAACTGTTTCAGCATTTTAGCATTTTGAAGACTAAAAAGGTGGTCCGGGTTATTTGACTGTGGTGCATTTGTCAGTCCACAATTTAGGTAGATATCTGCTGAATATAGTGACAAAGCTTGAAGGATTCAATCAAAGCATTCAGCTTAACAGATATTGATAGCAAGGGTTCGTAAGCATCTACATAATAACTAATTAATTACTGCATTGCGTCATAGTAGCTCTAAATTGAAATTTCTATGGTCAACATATTGGAGTTGCATTTTTCATTTGGAGAGCAAGTATTGTTTTAGGTAATATCTATTTCTTCAGCACTGTTAATTTAGCATATAATTTTTCTCTAATGCAGTTTATGATAGATTAGCATGGAATCAGAATAGCAGACTTAAGTGGGGCTCCTGTTATAAACTGAGAGCCTTATCAAAATTTATGGGAGTCTCCTGTTGATGATGGCATAATGTGACAGCTCTTCTTGATTAAATAATTATATCACAGTGCCTTCTGAAAAAAAAGCAAAATGTAGACAGAAATAAGAATAAACTAAATATAAAAGCAGCAAAATAATAAATAGAAAACAAAAGAATAGCCAGTACTTTTATATGTGGATGGTAGGGTAAGATATATATATTATTATTGGAAGTTAGCAGGAATATGAGTGGTAGTGTATTATTTATCAAGGCAACACAGATGTGTTATGGTTACATGAAGATCAGGAAATTGTTCCCCAATGTGTGAATGAAAATCAGAATGTTGCATTCAGAAGTGATAGAGCAGAGACAGGTATTGATTATCACACAGCATGTTGGCTCAGTGTAGAAATTAATTTTGATTTGTGAATTATGTGAATGATGATTACCTTAACTTTTATTATATGTGTGCTAAAATGAAGAAATTGCAATTTGCAGATGATGAGTTTTCTAAAAATAAAACAAACCTGGGGCAGAGTCTAGATGACCAACTGAGAGGAGTGAATTTTGAGAGCTCCATAAGCTAGTATAACAGTAAGGAAAATTGTATTATTTTCAAGTTTAAAGCATCAGAAATCTAGAGATAAACTAATAAACTACACAAATATCAATTTTGGTGGAGATATACAAAACTTTTCCTGGAAGCAACTTGGAGATATATTGAGTCACTGAATATGAACAACTCAAGGAATTCTCATCCAGATGCTGCTTTGAAAAAAGAACTGCAATTGATGACATCAACCTTACAGGCAAGGGCGCTCACAGGCAGGTGCAAGGGGGTACACTTGCATCCCCCTGGAACCGGCTGGCTGAGAAATTAATTTAAAAAAGTTTTTTTTTAAAGGGCGTTCCTCTTTAAGAATGCCCTTTGCTTCCCGTCCAGTCGCACAGACGCAACAGGTGTTTGCGACCTGTTTTCGTCTTCTGTGTCTGTGCGACTGATGGTTTACGTATATGGCTTTCACTCCTACTGGGAATTTGAATTCCAGAGAACGTTTGGACTGCGCGGATAAACATAGAAGTGAGAGGGAGGTGTGTGCATGTGTGTGTTTAAGTGTTAGATGTGTGTGTGTGTGTGTGTGTGTGTGTGTGTGTGTGTGTGTGTGTGTGTGTGTGTGTGTAAGAAATAGGTAGGTAGGACTCGGAGTCTGTGGATGTAAGAAGTAGGTAGAAGTGTGTATGCATGTATGTAAGAAGTAGGAAGGTAAAGGTAGTTGTGTGTATGTGTGTTTTAAGTGTGTAGAGCATGCTTAGTCAGTGATTAGTATCTCTTGGTATTACACACAGATATAAGTACAGTCCTGTGTGATTTCAACAATAGTGAAAGCATCTGAAGAGGAACAAAAAAAGAGGGGAATGAAATTAAAGAAATACTTCCTCCCATTTGAAAAATCCCTACAGAGCTGCAGAGCACTTGCCATTTGTGTTTAACTTGTGTTTGTGTTTAACTTGTGTTTGTGTTTAACTTGTGTTTAACTTGTTTGTGTTTAACTTGTGTTTAACTTGTGTTTGGGTTTAACTTGTGTTTAACTTGAGTTTGTGTTTAACTTGTGTTTAACTTGTGTTTGTGTTTAACTTGCATAAATCTCACCCTCCAACCTATCACCTTCTTTCCTATTCTCATTCAAGTGGAAATATAATCTTCTAATTTAAAGAAAGGCCAACAAGGCCACAAAAAGGGAGGATAGTCCTTTCAAAATACTAATACTATTCAAAGTAATATAACATCCATCCTGTTTTGAATTAGATCTGGTATATAAAGTATTAGAAAATATCTGCTCTTGTATTGTTTAAAGCTGTGATGTTCTAGTAAGCATTTCAGAGGTACCAAAGAATAGATGATAGATTATGATTGTACTCAAAAGGATGAGCTCTTAGAAGCTCAGAGGTTTCAGTATGGCTTCTGGGTATGTAGTTGACTGTGAATGCCCTCTTATTAGTGAACTTTTCTGAAGGAATTACAGCAGGCTTGTTCATAGGTTCATGGATAAGTAATAGACTAGCTGTCCTTGTGGGCCATTTTAAACATAGCCAATTTCCCTTCCAAAGATCAGAATCAAACCTTGTATTTTGTGTTTCTGAGGTAAACACCTCAACCATTATGCCAACTTCCAACCGCTCAAAATTTGTTTAGGTTGTAGGGGAGATTTGAACCCATATAAGCGTGTATCACAAGAAGTAAAGGACAACCACATAACCCATGTGCCACAAGCCCATTTGATGATGATACATTGATATCAACAGAACTATTGTATCAAGTCTTCTGAATAGTACATTGCCGGTGTTGAGTGTTTGTTTCATTTCCCATTATACCCATGAACACTTGTTCTTTGAATGTTAGCCTGTAATGTTTCATCAGCTAAATAAAAGTTATGTTGTTCTGTGACATGCTGAAACTTTCCCTTTATTTTAATGAATATGTGCCTTGTTTAATAATAATTACATAACATTCTGTGCTGTTAATATCTGTGCCATAACAATTTTTGTCACAAATACCATTGTATGTTCTGTCAGCCACCACTCAGCCAGTTTAAGCCAAGTTACTTTGATAAATGAAAGTACATATTTTTATGATGAAAAGAAATTATAATCTTAGTCAAAATTTTGTTGCATGACTCATGTTCTATTTTGTATGCCAGTGTGGTACAGTGGTAGCATTGTTACCTCACAGCAAGAGGTACTCCCGTTTAATTGTCGGCTTGGCTTGGGAGTCCCTTCTGTGTGGAGTCTGTATGTCCTCCCCGTGGTTGGGTTGCGTTCAAAAGACATGCGTGCGTAAATGGGCGTGCCTTCGTTGAAGGTTGGGCGTCGAGCTGGCACCTCGGCGTTTTGTAAAAATCTACTGCCAATCATTAGCGGACCGGAGTTCCGCTGTGGCGACCCCTTACCGGGAAAAAGCCGAAAGAAGACTCATGTTCTATTTTACTTTCAACCAGTCACATTTAACTCTCCAAAGTGTTGACAGAAACCTGTCATAGGTGTTCTACAGTCCTTGTGTTCCTAATCATCACAACTAATCACTGACTAAGCATACTCTACACACTTAAAACACATATACACACCTACCTTTACCTACCTACTTCTTTTATTAGAGCTCCCGAATGCTGTGTTCTGCCACTGTCACCTACTGAAATATTAACTCTCGTTAAAATATATACGTTTCTCCAGAATGCCCTTATCAGTGGCTGGTCATATTGACTTTAGAGTTGCTAAGTCTCTTCTTGCCAAGGAACTAGTTCATTACTATCCGTATCCTGAAATAAAAATGCAACTTTTTTCCCTTTAAATTTCATATTAGAAGACAATCCATCAACGTTTGTCAGCCTTCTACCCAACACTTTCTCTGCAGAATCATCGGTATTCAACCTCTGTGATCTGTTGTTACCACTCTAAGCTTCTAAAGTTTTGTCTTTTCCCCGCCTGAGATATGCATTCACATTATCTGACTGCAAACTGAGATTATGACATGCATCATTTTTGGTGGGATGGATTGCAGACTTGTTGCATTTCTAGGAGACGTGGGACATCTGATGTGATGTGCTCACCACAGTGTTCTGATGCCAACTGTATTACACCTCCTTACAATCTCTAGTGATGTCATTGTGTGATGCTGTCTAGAAAGCTGATCTTTCACACTGACAGGACAGACTCATCCTTTGTTAATAAATTGCATAGTGACACTGCCATGATTTGTTGACTGCAGAAAACTGATTAATATAATATACTAAACATTTGGCCCATGCATGTTGACAGCTGTCATTGTTAGGATGTGTAAGAACATTTGTTTGCTTAAATTTATAGAGCCATCATCCTGAATGTTGAAGAAGACATAGCCGTGCTTTATCATAGTAAATCAGTAAGACTATGGTGTATTATGACGCAAAAAGCAAAGCCTGAAGTACCTTTGAAGTGCTGATATCCTTTGATTAAGCAAATCCTGTAGTGACACACCCTTCTTATGAACAGGGCACCACAGTTAAAAAAGTTTGAAGTGTTTGCAGGTGTTAAATCTGTGAATTGTTTGTTATATGGAAGACCATTAATGTCTTAAATAGTTATACAGGAGTATTTTATTCTCTAGCTGTTCACAGGTACAGTTTTCTTTATATGTTGATTGTACTTGTGACCCACACACCATGGTTGCAATTGCAGTGTTTTTGTATATGCTCTGTTGAATCAGGAAGACAAGTTAAAGTACCTACATTCTTTGTTTTTTATTTGAAATGTAATTCTTTAGAAAGAATCACATAAGTACAACATACTAACTTCTGAGGTTTTAAACTCCAGAGAGATTATTTGATTTTCTTAAAAATGAAGTAAATCACAGCGTTGTCACCTAGCTTCATGATCACCTGATTAGTTTAGTACTCAGTGGTGTGTGTGCCATTCAAATGTCCACAAATAGTTAACACTGTAAGGAAATGCATTTTAAATGAAAACTGTTTTCATATCAGGAAAGCAGTCAAGTGTCTTGTAATCTTTCTCCATAATATTAGTACATATTATGTGTGAAATGCAGAATGTTAAAGTGCTGGGATGCTAGATTCATATGAAACTTGGATATCACTAATATTTTTGCACAGTGAACAAGGTGTCTTGAAGAGCAGAGAGTTCTGGGAGGTGAAAACGATGTGACACCTCAAGACTGTGTAGGTCTTCAAACACTTTGTTTTTTTTCGACTATGCTTAAATGCCACAGTATGTAGTGAACTGCTTGATAATGAAGATGGTTTGTATTAGGAGAAGGTGCTTTCAGCATGATAGATCAATGTGCAGAATCTTAGTTTGTAGCAAAAAAAGAAGATTAAATACATCTGTTCGTAGTACTCAAACTAGGTCTAAAATCATTTTGAATGTTTAGTTTTGCAACATTTCTGTTTCAGTGTGAATCCACTAAAGAGTCTTGCATTTACATCATTATAGAGTCATACCACTTAGAATGTTTATGCGTGTATGTAAGTATGTGTGTGTGTGTGCGTGCACACGCATGTGAATGTGTGTATGTATGTGTGTGTGTGTGTGTATATATATATATATATATATATATATATATATATATATATATATATATATATATATATATATATATATGTGTGTGTGTGTGTAGACACCCACGTATTTATATATACAGTCTCAACCTCTTAGAGCAAAAAATCTGGACAAAGCCTAAAATGATGGGGGGACAAATAGGGAAAGATTTTAAATATTGCTCTTACAAACTTAGAAAGTTGATAGAATAATAGGTTTTGCATTAGCATGACATTTCTGAAGGATGTGGAGTCTTAAACTCAAATGTTTGTCATTATTTAATGACTTCAATCCTCAGCTACTTAACAGAAAAGTACAGATTTTAGGAGGAACACAAAAAATATGAGGCAAAAATCTGGACATTCTGCAAAAATCTGTACAGTTAAGAGGACTGATGGTGCTTACTGCAGTATTAAGTTTTCCTTGCATAAACATGTACAAAAGCAAAAATCAACTAGTTTTATATATTTATTGTTTGTTGTTGTCCAGGTTAGCATGATACATATTTTAATCATTGGTGTAGCTGAAACACATCATAATTTTTTTTTTTTTGTTCAGTAACGTCATTGATAGAAGATCTGCACAATATTGACTACAAAGGTAGTAGTAGCCCATCGGAGACTTTAGGTTGTCTTATAACTTCAAAGCCGATGCATCAGACAAGAAGCGAGCATTCAGATATAGTAGCGATATGATGTAGTTCATTACTGACAGCAATTAGTTTTCAAAATTCTTCATATTCTAGGTTCTGCATAATTTTAGGATGCAGATAAAATAAAAAATAAGTTGAACTGAGCAATGTTACTGGTGGAAAAGCGAGACGTCAGTGAAGAAACTAATAGTCACGATAGGGAATATAAATACTCGTTCTGTAATAACTCTCAGAATCCATGCTACTGTGTTTGCCCGGTGTGTCGACTACAAATCCTTGGCAACACTAACTCAATACCAAGTTTATCTGCTAGTGATCTTGCATGACTGAGAATGTCATTCCTAAAGTGCTCTTCAGCATGGTTGTGGTGCTCCTTGAATATTACAATAAGTCTGTTAATATGTTGTTGAGCCTTTACTATATCAAGTTGAACAGACTGAAACATCTTGGCAACAGGCTCAAGAACTGATGAGTAATTTGCAATAATAAAGAGAGAAATCAGAAACGTGCATGAAGAGCAAGCACTGAGTAACATACGTGCTTTTTGTCTGGTTTCACCAGCAGTGCTCTTCGCAAGATCAGCCAGGCAGTTAAATATTTTCTCAAAGTTCTGACTAAACACACAAATGGATTTATATTTCTCTATCCATCGTGTCTCACACAGAAGAGGTATATTTGGTACCAATGCTCATCATTTTGGACTGTCACGGAACAAATTAATAATCTTCTTAATAACACCAACAGCACTACATATTTCAGGAACATCATTCACATAACTGACTACAAGATTTAGTCTGTGAGATGCGCAGTGGATAAAGGCTGCTTTTGGATACTTTTCGCGAATCTTTGCCTGAACACCATTCTGGATACTTGCCATTATGGAGTAGCATCATAGCCTTGTCTGAGTAATTTTTTCAAGTCTAGACCGTACTTTATCCATTCACTGATAATGACATTTGATACAGACTGTGCATCTCTTGCAACAATGGGAAAAAAAACATAAACTCTTCTTGAATACAATCATCATTAACAAACCAAATGCCCAGTGACAGCTGCTCAATGTCTGAGATATCTGCAGTTTCATCTGCTAATACACTAAATCCAACTGCCCTGTTTACTGCATAAACAATCTCCTTTTGAAGTATGTTTGCATTCTGCCAATGGCTCATTTTGCACCCTATGGGATGTGTACCAAGCATTTTTTGCAACTGTTTCACTGTGCTGTTTCAATATTGTGTTGCCAGCTTCAATACGAAAATCTAACAAGTCACAAAATTTTCCACCAGAGCCTTCTTTTCCACAGAGGGGAATGTTTTGGGTTGCACAGTAAATAATGGTAGATAAAACTGTTTCCAGTTTATTTCAGTTCTCTGCAATTTGTTTTGCTACTGCTGCATCTAGCTATGGAATAACAGCTGTTTCTGGCTTCTGTCGTGTACGAGGAAAAATTGGCAGCATCTTCAGTAGAACCTTTGTGCCATGATGATTGCATGTGATTTCTTCCAGACTCATTGAAGGCTTTACATTTTGTGCACACAATAGTGATGAAGCTGCCTTGCAACCCATGGTGAAGTGACTGAGGAACTAATACACAAGTTAAGCAGAGTGGGCCTTTCAGGAGAGGAGAATATTCAAGCCACGGTGAGTACTGAGACAATCAACTATATCTGAATATAATTGGTTAATAAATAATGACATGCATTTCAGTTTCAGTTTTCATATTATTTAGAAAATGCTTTCTAACACAAATCCTTATATTCTAGCAACTTTCTAAATGTGTCCCTAGTTTTTGGCCTTTGTCCCCAGCATTATAACAGGCTTTGTCCAGATTTCTTGTGTTAAGAGATTCAGAGATATGGTGTGTATGTGTGTCTGTATGTCTGTATAAGATGGAGGTAGCCTACCCCTTAGCTGTCCAGGTTTTTGCAGAATGTCCAGATTTTTTGTCCCATATTCCTCCTAAAAAGGAATGAAGTTGCTAAATGATGACAGACATTTGAGTTTTAGATGTCATATCCTATAGAAAAATGCATATTAACAAAAATCCTGTTATTCTAGCAATGTTCTAAGTTCATGAGAGCAATATTTATAATCTGTCCCTATTTATGTTGGGCTTTGTCTAGATTTCTTGCAGAGGTTGAGGTGTGTGAGAGAAAGTGAAATGCCCTATTTAGAGTTAGCAGGTGGAATTTATTTTCAAGTGCATTTTCAAGGAATTGTGAGCTTCAATGGAAGAGAAGTTTACTGCTGCTCATGCTAAGTCTGCTTAAAATGTGCAACTGTTTTGTTTAGCAAATGGTATCATTATTGTGGTATAGAATTTTAAAGCAGTGTTAGTAGCACAGCAGGTAGCATGCTTGCATCTTGATGCAGAGGCTTATAGGTTCTACTCCCACAGCATGTAGTTTTGTATTTTAAGGGAGGTGGAGTGCTGCAGTCCTGACTATGTCCTCCTTTGGATGAGATGCCTAATAACTATGAAATTGTTTTTCAGCTTACCACCCATTCCCTATTGCAAATATACCAGCTTACCATTTTTTTAATGTTGTTGTTTGTCTTTCGGCTTTTCGCGGTTAGGGGTCGCCACAGTGGAACTCTGGTCCGCTAATGATTAGCAGTTGTTTTTTATGGTGTCGAGTTGCCAGCCTGATGCCCAACCTTCAACGAAGGCGCACCCATTCAACGCATGTCTTTCGAACGCCCACTCCACTGCGGGGAGGACATGCAGACTCCACGCAGAAGGCATTCCTAACCCAAGCCGAGAATCAAATGGGAGAACCTCTTGCTGTGAGGCAACAACACTACCACTGCACCACCACAGAAGTAGGCAATTTATTCTTCAAGGGCAGTAGGCATTGAATTTGTTGATGAAATGCTGAAATATAAAGTTGTTTTCCAGCAACAACCTCTTCATTAGTTTCAGATCTCTATAATATAGAATTATTCAGATGACTTTTACTTCTGCAGAGATTGTGTATACTGACTGACATTGGTGGATTGTAATGACAGAAGTTTTAGTGGCCTTTTATGGTTGAAATATTCTGAATTGGGCAGTTTGTCATTATTGGTTCATATGTTTTGTTTCATTGCTTGCTGGAAAAATATTCAAAACTATAAATTTAAAACACAGTCTAACAAGTGGTGCTGTATTATAGAAGGGATATAATTAAATTATTTTATATTATAATTAATGCAATCTGTATATATTATAATCATGTATATAATCATATGTATAAATATGTACACTTATGCATGGCTACTCTTGCTTATCACAGTAACAGGAAGGATACTGTAATTGCTGTGTCAAGAAAAAAGGTCTAAAGCTTTTAGTTAAGCATATAATGAAGTTGTTCACATCACTGATGATGCAGACCCAGTTTCATATAACTAAGGGTCAACCACACAAAAGCAGAAAACACCCAGATTTTCCCTTGCCCACTCAGTAAAACTAATCTTGAAAAAGTAATTAATAATGTGCATATATTAGGGCTAATGGAATTATCTATAAAAAGATGAAGTGATGATTTGCAACTATGTCAATGTTGGAATTATGAAGAAATGCTTGATTAAGCATTAATTAAAAGATATACATAATTTAGTGAATGCACACAGTTTAAGTTAAATACAGCTATAATGTGTCGTGCATTCAGAGCACAGAATGCCAGCTTTTATTTAAACGGCAGCTTGTGTTACTGAATGCTAATCTTGGAAGCCAAAGAACACTAGTGTTATAAACTAATTTCTTTAAATCTGTATAATCTGAACAGGCTCATGGGACTCAGTTTAGTGTCCTACATGAAAAATACTGCACAAGACCAACTGCTCTTAGTCTTTCACAATAACTCAGACTATTCCCCAATAGGTGTTTCTAAGTCACTTATAAATAAATTAATTATATTGTTATATATTCCTTTTTGACTATAAATACAGACTCCCTCCAAAACTACACTGTGTCCAACCTCTGCAAATACTTTCTACTGAAGAATTTCTTTATTTTAATATAATTAACCTGCCTTCTCTTTGACTTTATTTCTTCTTTTTATGTATTATACCTGTATGTTGTATTGTATATGCATTCTTGCACTATAAGTACTTATTTTTTGTCCTCGTGGAATTTTCTGTTGCAACCTGGAATATGCATTGTATATAATGAATGTCGCTATTTAGTCATTTTTCTGTTGTAACCTGGCTGGAATATGCATTGTATATAATGAATGTTGCTATTTAGTCATTTTTCTGTTGTAACCTGGAATATGCATTGTATATAATGAATGTTGTTATTTAGTCATTTTTCTGTTGTAACCTGGAATATGCATTGTATATAATGAATGTCGCTATTTAGTCATTTTTCTGTTGTAACCTGGCTGGAATATGCATTGTATATAATGAATGTTGCTATTTAGTCATTTTTTTTTTGTTTGCTAAGTTTTTCATGTATCTGTCTTGGAGCTTATCTTCCCCGGACCTCCACTGAAATGAACATATATCCAGTTAGACTAGCCCGGTCAACAAATGTAAAATAAAAAAAAAATAAAATAAATAATAAATAAATAAATAAAACAAGGGGAAGTATTTTGAGATAAAACAAATACCTTGTCTTTATGGTAGGTAAAAAGTAAAAAGTAAAACTCTCTTAGTACCCAAGTAAATAAAATGATTATTAGCAATGAATGAGAAATTATTCCAGTAAAGAGAACTGAACAGCCACGCCTTCTTGGTCAGAATTCAAAAGGGCTGCTAGCTGAAAGTTCCCTTGAGTTAGTTGCAATATACATTGGGGTATGTAAAACAACTTATCAGAGATTCCTAATTAAATCCAGATATCTGTAATCATTGTAGAAGTAAAGCATAAAACAGTATGCACACTGAGAATTCTGATAGTGTTTATGGCAACTGGGGAGAAATAGCCAAGTAATGGGACCCTGTAATGGCTTCGTGGGGGAGGGGCTGCATGGACGGAGGGGGTGGGGCTGTCTGGGTGGAGGGGGTGGGGCTGTGTGGGCAGGGCTCTGGGTTTGCACCCCCCTGCAAAAAATCCTGTGGGCTCTCTTGCTTACGGGAACTATCTTTGAAGATGGATGGCTTTAAAAATGACTTAGAAAACCTCAAATTAAATTCTCAAAAACTAACTGATACTCTTAAGGAACTATTACAGCAACACCATACAAAAATAACAAATATAGAGACTTCTCTAAATGACATTGAAGGGAGACTCAAAGAGGAAGAATTCCAAAAAGAATTTCTGCTTAAACAGAATACATGGCTGCTTAACAAAATAGATGACTTAGAAAACAGGTAAAGGAGAAACAACATAAGGATCTTTGGTCTGCCAGAAAACACTGAAGGGAAGACATTATTTCATTCTTAACAACCTGGATTCCTACATTTTTAGACTTGAAAGAGAAACCTTCGTTTGGAATTGAAAGGGCACATAGAGCACTGAGGAAACTTGCTTCTAACTCAACAAATACTCTGCCTAGATCCATAATTATAAAATTTCTTTCATTTATGGACAAGGAACTAATATTAAAATCTGCTTGGAGAAAATCACCCTTAATATACAATCAAAGCCTGATCAGGTGTGACAATGATTATTCTTCCAGAATACTAGAACAAAGGAAAAAAGTCTGGCCAATAATAAAACTGTTGAAACAAAACAACATTAAAGCACAGCTGGCCTTTCCAGCCAAGATAAAAATACTTTTTGCCAATGAGATGAGAACCTTTAATGACTTAGAAGAAGCTACTATATTAAAAAAAAACATAGTGTCTATCCCATATGAAATGGAATGGGTGGCCCCTACTCTTAAAAGAATAAAAGAAACAAATCTTTGGACTGATGCTAGAAAGAAGAAACGAAAAACTGATTCCAAGATAGCTGTCCCAAAAAATAACTCTTACAACTACATCTCTCAAAGTATCAACTGATATGGTACATCACTTGTCATCTGTTTTTATTTAAAAAAGGAGGGTTTCTTAAACAACTGAGAAACAGTAATGATTTATTCAGAATGTTCAAAGAGTCCAGTAATTCTCCACAAACAAAAGCAGGTTAAGATGGATTACTATTTACATTATATATAAGCCAAACAAAGCAACATATAATACAAACATAGACGTTTCTATTTCCCTACTTGAACTCAGTGAATACTTATCTTGTTCATTTTTCATTGATTTTACTTATAATAATTTAAGTAATTAATTAACTATTTCAACAAGGTACCATTTATCAGACTTCAGACTCAAATGTAACAAATTAACATCATATATAATAGCAGTAACTGTAGAGTGTTTTGAAAAAAAATGCTGTCATGGAGACTAATGCCTTCTTCAGTTAAAGTATGACGTAGAAATGTCATGTATATCCTGGTTGAATAATAGTAATAA
Source organism: Protopterus annectens (assembly GCF_019279795.1). Taxonomy (NCBI): domain Eukaryota; kingdom Metazoa; phylum Chordata; order Ceratodontiformes; family Protopteridae; genus Protopterus; species Protopterus annectens. The sequence continues at coordinate 879,172,479 of NC_056729.1, forward strand.
GCTCTTAGTACAAATGGCATCATTATTCTGTCCAAACATAGTTAATATCAGTTATGGCAGGTAACATAGCTTTGAGTGCTGTTTGATCAATCCTGATATGGTGAGCATGGATGCAGCCGTGTCTGGCAGCTAGTACAAATGTCATTTAATATCAATTATGGCAGGTATCATAGCTTCAAGTGCTGTTTTATTAAGCCTGATATGGTGTATGTGGATGCAGCTGTGTCTAGTAGCTGTTATATGTTGCCGTTTTCATCTCCAGAAAGCTGTGGGTTGCAGCTTATGATCGAGGTTTACTGATGCTTGTGTAATAGGAAGAGACATTTTGTGTTTTAGCCTGGATCCTGGGGAAGGGGGTGGATAGAACTGTGATTTCGGATATTTTGGTAGAGAATGGTTTGTTTGTACGTCTGCTGAGTGAGAGGTGGGAGGGCCACAGGAATGTGTTGTCTCTTGCTGTGGTGGCTTGTTGGGAATTTTTTTATATTTTTATCTGTTTGCTCTCTGTTCTTTTCCTGGCTGCTGTCTCACTGAAAGGGAGGGAATTTAGGCTTGAAGTTGCAGTGAAGTGAAGTGAAGCTTTGCTTCAGGTGCATTGCAAGTTTGTTGTATGCAGTACACGGACACACTAACAGAAACAGACACTCTCAGGTTGCTATGGTAACGGAGACAGAGTGACAATAATGCTTAATGGCTCTGAGGACCCTCTGAGATGATTCTCGGCAATGACGTTTTTGGTTTTAAAAAAATATGTATATAATAAAAGGGTTGTTTTATACCACATGTACACATTTTGATGGTCCACCAATGCTTTGTTTAGCTCATTAAGTTGATTCTTGATAAAGGAACAAAATAAATAAATAATCAGCGCAATTTTATATTTAAAATGTATTTTGGTCCACACACATTAAGGAGTTACATAAAAGTGGAAGTCTGAGTTATTGTGAAAGACTAGGAGCACTTGGTCTTGTGCAGTACCCTTTGTAGTGGTCTGAGAGGTGAACTTGCGGGGGCGTGTTGGGCATATGAGGATAGCTGATTCTAGGGCTGTTTGAGGTTGCCGGGAAGTTCTAGAAAGTCATCAGATTTCCTTCATGGAAATATCTGTGGGAATGGAAAGTGTGTTGAGTGGTTCACTGGCAGACTGGCCACTGCATGGAACAGGCTGGTAAAATGGAACAGGACAAATATTGGTTTGGATATTTTAAGAACAGCCTGGAAACACACCACATGAACTAGTGAATGGTATTCTGGCAAAACTGGATGGGCATTGTTGCCCATGCTTGAAGTACTGATATGTGTGTATGTAAGGATGGAAATATACTTATAACAAATAAGAAACTAGAAGGGTCTCATAATTTAAAGTCTATGGAATGTATAAACATGCTTGGAAGTAGCTAATAATAAGAATAAACATTACAGTTTGTGGTCTCTCAAATAACTAAGCAACAGCCAAAAAAAACACACACACAATAGTTATGTAATATTTGATTTTAGTAAATCTAGACATAAAATATATAATTGTTATATAAGATGAAGTAGTCTGCTGAATTTAGATATTAAAGACAGGATTTAATAACATGGACTTGTGTATATTAACACTACAGTCTTAACTTGTCATAAATGACATACACTACATTGGACATCAAGGGGAAGCATGATGATTTTCTTATATGAATAAATATACATAACAAGTCATGTAATTGCTTTAACATGAATTGTAGTTTTTGTAACCCATCTTGACCATATATAATACTTAAGCAATTACCAAGGTAACTAGTGTTTTATACACGCCATCAAACTAACAAAGTTGTTCAAGAGGAACAATAGAAGCCTAAACTTGAAATGTCACAGAATATAACAATCATATTCTGAACAAATAGTATTAAATTGACAATAGATACTCAGTTTAATAGCATGGGCTTGTGTATAATAACACTACTGTTTTAACATGTCATAAATGACATACACTATAATGAACATCTAGGGGAAGCATGATGATTTTCTCATATAAGTAAATGTGCATAACAAGTCATATACTTGCTTTAACTTAAATTGTGGTTTTGTAATACATCTTGCCCATACATAATATTTAAGCTGTTACCAAGGTAACTAATGTTTTATACATGACATCAAACTGACAAAGTTGTTCAAGGAAAACCATAGAAGCCTGAACTAGGAATGTCACAGAATGTAGCAATCACATTCTGAATGAATAGTATTACATTGACAATAATCACTCATTTTAACCTTTGCTGATTATACAAAATAGAATGTTGCCATTTAAATCTATAAACTTTCAGTATATGCCATAAAATGACAATTTATGAATATGGAAAAGGAACTTGTAATCATTAATCATAATAAGTGAATTTGTTGTTTTAAACCTATAATTTCACTCATTTTATAATAAGAAATGACAGATATGAAAATCCTTATGTGTAGGAAATTGGGGGAAGAGGGATGCACTGATAATTTATATAGCAATAACCCACGCCTGGGTGGGTAATGCTAATACCACGGTTGGCATGGTTTGGTCCCGAGGGCGGCCCGAGGGCCAAACAAAGCCAACCGTGGGTAATTTAGCATTACCCACACCCAGGCGTGTTATTGCTATTATACATGACATTATTTAAGAAAAGAAACTGTTAATTTTCTTAAATAATGGCATAGTATAATGCCCGCTACTGCCCTTCTGCAGATGTCTGGCATCCGGCAGTTGTGATGTACTGCGCCTGCGCAGTACATCAGAGTTGAGCAAAAGCAACGGAGAAAGCAAGATCTCCGTTGCTTTTAGTGTCTCACTATGTTAAATGAGTTTAACATAGCGAGACAGTTTTAAAATAAGCAACGGACATCTCCGTTGCTTATTTTAAACTGTCTCGCTATGTTAAACTCATTTAACATAGCGAGACACTAAAAAGCAACGGAGATCTTGCTTTCCGTTGAACACTGTCTCGCTATGTTAAATGGGTTTAACATAGCGAGACAGCTTTAAAATATGCAACGGAGATCTCCGTTGCTTATTTAAAGCTGTCTCATGTTAAACCCATTTAACATAGCGAGACAGTGTTTAAAAAGTTATACTAATGGAAAAAAGTCCAGGCGACCGGACCTTTTTCCATTAGTATAACTCGATTTACAACGGGCACGCTGGCCAATCAGCGTGCACGTTTTGGGGGGGTCATGGTATAAAATGCAATAACTTTCATCAGTGCTCACATAAAACAAATGTGATGCTTTAAGTAAGTTAGCAACAAACAAAGTGATTACTTAAATGCTGGCAAACAATGAAATATAACTTCTGATATATCTAGTAAAATACAATGTATTATAAACATTAGGTATTAATATTATTACCATTTATTTATATTAAGTAAGTTTTGAAAGACTTCATCAATAAGAGTGAATATGTTAAATAACTGTGTGCTATAATCTTTTACTGAGGTTTTATATATGATACATCCTACTTTACTATGATTGAATTGCTTGTCATCTCTCTTTCGTGTAAATATTAATTGCTTATACAATAAGTAGACATTTATATTGTATTACAATTCTGTCTAATCTACAATAATACTATATCTGTTCAAAATAATATAAATATTGCGTATTCCTTTTACAAATATTCTCCATATGATAATTCAATTTATGATGTTCTGGATTGACAAGGTATGAGTGATAATCTGATGGACTTAGGTTTATCCATCAGATTAGGAATGATTTTTATTCCATGGCTAGTGCAGAACTTAGTTTTGTTAACATTTATTAGCTTACATTTATTTCACAAAAATGTTACTTTATTGGTAAATACTCAAAGTAAAAAAAATGATAATTTCCTTTAAAAGCTCAAACATATACTTTATAATTATAAGAGGAAAATGTTTAATAGTCACAATAAAACAAAAAATATATAGTCTAAATAACCTAAAATGGATTTAACTTTATTATCTTCAAATACCAATGGCTTAAACAATCCTAGCAAGAGATCAAATCTGAAATATTTAAAACTGAACAAAGCACAAATTGTCTTCCTTCAAAGAACTCATTTCAAAACAAATGACAATTACAAATGGAATCCTAAGGAATATATGATATTGGTGCAATCCACTTATAAAACAAAGACAAAAGGGGTAATAATTTATGGAAAACAAATGTGATTAACTCAGAAATCATTTATAAGTATGAAGATAAAGAAGGCCTTATGGCATTAGTAGTAGTTAAATATAATAACAGAATATGGACACTAGCCATTCTATACTGATTCCCAGGCATTGGATCAGGAGCTGTTAAAAAACATGTGGATTTCATTTCCAGTAATTATAAAGCCAACTTAATATTAGGGGGAGATTTTATGTGTATATTTGATATTTCTGAAACTACAAATAAAAGATTGCTGCATACATCTGCTGTATCAAAAGCTTTAAACAAGTGGGTAGAATCATTTCATCTTGTAGATACTTTCAAATTTAAAGAAGACAAATATTTGTTGTTTTCCCATCAAGATCACCAATTTGGTACTCGAACTATAATAGCTAAAATATTTGCTGCCCATGACTTACACTCAAAAATCATTAGTTTCTCAATCACTCCCTGCCACTTTTCAGGCCACAATTCATTGATACTAAAACTTCAAAATGGGTACAAACCATTAATCTTTAACTCCAGAATTCCAGCATATATAACTAAAATTAGAGTTCAAACCCTGGTTATTATCTGAATTACAGTTCTTTTTAGATATTAATTACACCACAGAGATAAATAAAATAATGATATGGGACTCATAAAAAGCTTACATATATGGTAAAACCCTAACTTGGTATAAAAAAATCAGAGAATGGGATTCTGAATTATTAGATCTACAATCCAAACGCCTGTTAGTAAAAACTGAAAAAAATCAAAATCATTTGGAGATGAAAAAGAAAGTAGAATTATTAAATAATAAATACAATGAAATTCTAACACATAAAACTAGTTTAGCTTTAGAAAAACTAAAAATTAATACCTTGGCCACTTCTCCCAAATATCTACATAATTTATCCACTAGAATCAAAATACAATCAAAAGCTAATAACATTAAAAGTATCTTCCATGAAAAGAAAGGGAAAAATGTCTCGGATATAGGTGACATTCTTAATGCCTATAGAAATCATGATATGGAAATTTCCAAAAAGAAAATATACATATTGAGCAATTAAATCTAGATGAAAAATTTTCTAATATAAAAAAAAGAAAACTTAAAACTAGATCTACAAGCACACATATCCTACAAAGAAATTGCAAATACAATAAATTATGGTAAAATAACAAAGCTCCAGATATAGATGGCATAATTATGAAAATATATAAACTTTTTCCTTCAAAGATACTATCCGTCTTCCATAAAACTCTATTAGAAATTCAGTCACAAGCTTTAATACCACCATCTTGGAGATATTCCTTAATCACACCAATCCTAAAGGAAAACAAATCTCCAAACCTCTGTACTTCATAAAGATGAATATCATTATTAAATAATGACTATAAGATATTAATGACAATATTAACTAACAGAATGAAAACACCACTATCCAAAAGAATAAATAATGATCAAACTGGACTTGTATATCATAGACATACACATGACAATATTAAAAGGATAATTTCTCTTATAGATTATGTTAATAAAGAAAATAAAGAAACAGTCATAATTGGCTTTAATATAGAGAAAGCCTTTGATTCCCTAAATTGGGACTATTTATTAAAAATGCTGGTGTTATTTGAACTTCCTCCTTCCTTTGTTCATCTACTAAAGAATATATATATACAAATGATTTAGCGTATGTTAACCTAGGTCTGTTCACCTCTGAATCTATACATATAATAAAGGGTACTAAACAAGGATGTCCCATGTCACTGATTCTATTTGCTTTGGCTATTGAAATATTGGCAGATTCAATACGTAACAATACAAAAATCAAAGGAGTAGATATTTATGAACAATACAATTCTTAAGTAATGCTCTCTGCTGATTACATATTATTAACATTATCCAATACAAAAGAGACATTAGAAGAATTAGATATTTTAATTTACATATTTTACAGGATTCAGGACTCCATTTCAATGAATCAAAATCAACATTTTTATTTTTAAATAAAAAAAGAATTGTAAATGAAGGGGAATCACATTACTGGGAAACAAGAATCTACATTAAAATATCTAGGAATTGAGTTATACAAGGATAATAATGATTTAGTCTAAAAAACTACAATAATAGCATCAATACAATTAAAATCTCTGTAGAAAGATAGAACAAAACAATATTAACATTTGAAGATATACTACATTTAATAAAAATGGTTTTACTACCCAAGATTCTATATATATCTTTGGCAATACAACTGTTACCAGAAAGGAATATACTCAAAAAACTAAATTCATGCCTAATACATTTTTTATGGTTTCCCAAAAGAAACAGCATAGCTTTAATACATCATATCAGACCATGGAAACAGGGAGGATTAAACTTTCCTGATATAAAAACATATATAAACGCATCAATATCTAAAACAATCTCAGATTGGATAAGTCCAAATTATTCTGCAAATTGGAAAGAATTACTAAATGTAATATCAATAAATTAATTTGATTTACAAAAAAAAAAAAAAAAAATTAAATAACAGATAAAAACAATTTGCCATGGCACATATGCATTAGTATGCAATATAACATAACTAAGCCCACTAAAACTCATATGATTAATTATTACATTGACTCATTTAGGAAAATTATTAATGCAAATATAGATTTAAAAATCTGGTTTGATCTTTTAACACCATTCATAGTTACAAAGAGCTATGCACATAAAATATACAGAGAAATAATTAATTCCTGGGAACAGAAAGGATTTGTTTGTTGGTTTCGCTGTATCAAAGGACTAAAGTTCTGGATATGTAAACAATAGAAACAACATGCAAAATTCCACAACAAGATTGGCTAACTATGCAAAGCATACTGATGTATTCACAAGATTTATGCAAAATAATTAGTAATTCTTCATTTAAAGAAATACCTAAACTTACAAAATACCTATATGAAATCATATATAATGATTATGACATTGGAAATAGTATTTCAAAATTTTACAAGATATTGATAAATTATAAAACAACACCCAAATCCTCATATTGGAATTATATAACAAAAGGACACTCATTACAGCTAACTGAAGAAATTAAATAAAATATTTTATTATCAATAAAACATACATCCTTTACACAATACTGGAAAGTTTTTAATTAGAAATGCTTGCACAGAGCATTCTTAACTCCAGATAGAATTACTAAAATGAATTCTTCCACAAAGGGAATATGTTGGAGGTTTGAGCAAATACACAATGCAGATTGGAATCACATTTTTTTTGACTGTGTTAAAATTAAGCCATTTTAGAATGGTATTAAAAACTTTTTACAAGCTTTATTTAATTAATTGTTTAACTTATCTAAAGCTCTAGTATTATTAAATGTGTACGAAGGCCCTTATTTGAATGAGTCAAATATGTATCTAGTATGGACAATACTTACAATCTCAAGGAAGTGTATAACAAGAAGATGGAATACAAACTACCAACTTTGGAAGATTTCTACAGCCTACTGAAGACTACAGCATTGTTGTAAATAAAGGGTTCATATCACGTTATCGAAAGCCGGTAACATCAAATACCACAATGTCGAACACTATGCATCGAATGCTAAAAATAGCAAAGCTGAAGAACATCTAATTCTTTCCTAGAGAAAGAATTTGGTTGTCCATTTCTATGGCTTCGCTATTTTTAGCACTGTGGTGGAAAGTTATGGGGGTTCAGGTAAGTGTGTGATTGTGCGGACATCAGGTTAAGGGAGCGGGTTACGTGAGTTAGGGTTAGGGTGATGGTGAGGTGAGTGTGCGATAGTGACAGAGTTTAGGGTTAGAGGCGGGTTAAGTGAGTTAGGGTTGGGGCACGGGTAAGGTGAGTGTCCGATAGTAACGGACATTAGGATTAGGGTTGGGTTAAGGTAAGTGGATAGATAGTAGTGTTTGTATAGCTTAGTGTAGGGTTAGATGTATGATTATAAGTGTAAGTGTGTGGATTGCTGTTTTTTGGTGTGCCTGTATTGTGTGAATGTGTTTCGGAATAGCGAATATTTTTTCCCTGGGAAAAAATTTGCTGTTCTGAATGTTCGATATTGTGTGCTTTAGATTATTTAGATTCGATTAAATGGTGTTCGGTGTTTTCGGCTTTTGATGATGTGATATAAATGTGAAATTAAAATTAAAGAATTAAGGATTCATCCTAAGTCATTTATTAACAATCCATGGGAAAAGGTCTTATCACTGATTGTCACTTTACAATAACTGAACAGATACACTCTGATAACTGGATTGTTGTACATATTGAGCTCTGTTATAGTGTCAGGCTGATGTAAATAGTGTACATAGTTATTCAGTCCATATCACTTCATCAAAATGGCAGAAGTTCGAACAACATATGTTCGAACTTCTAACCTCAAAGTGCAAAACCATTAAAGGCTTAGAACAGTGATTTTTTTTCCCAGGGGAAAAAAATTGCTGTTCCAAGAAACACACACACAACACAAGCACACCAAGAAAACAGCAATCCACACACATTCACTTAAAATCCTACACCTAACCTTACACTAAACTGTACATACACTACTATCTAACCACTTACCTTAACCCAAACCCTAACCCTAAGGTCCATCACTATCGCACACTCACGTGATCCGCGCCCTAACCCTAACTCACCTATCCCGCCCTAACCCTAACGTCCATCACTATTGCACACTCACCTGACCCACACCCTAACCCTAACTCACCTATCCAGCCCTAGCCCTAAGGTCTGCCACTATCACACACCCACCTCACCCGTGCCCTAACCCTAACTCACCTAACCCCCGCCCTAACCCTAACGCCCACACAATCACGCACTTACCTGAACCCAACCCATAACTTTCCACCACAGTGCTAAAAATCGCAAAGCCACAGAAATGGCCCACTGAATTCTTTCTCTGGGAAAGAATACGGTGTTCCACGACTTCACGATAATCAGTTTTCGAACTTCACAGTTTGAACATATGGTGTTCAAACTGCTGAAGTTTCGACGAACTGATAGGAACCCTAGTTATTAAGATGTTATATACAAATACTATAAAATGTATTCAACTGTATTTGAAAAATAAAATTTTTTGAGGAAAAAAAATAAAAATAAAACAAAACCTTTCTTTCTAGTAGTGTTGTTATTGCGCATCACAAAACACAACCCTTCCCATGTCATTCACAGGTTTCTGGAGTACGTTACCCATGTAGAATCCCTTACTGTTTTCAGGAGCTTTTCTTTACAAGAACAAGAAACAGAACATATAAAATACTTGCTGATTCGACCCATCCAGCTGACAATTGGTTCTCACAACGTGCATCTGGAAGGAGGTACCACAGCTTCCGCTGTAGGACTACCAGATTCAGAAACAATTTGTATCCTACAGCTGTGAGACTTATTAATATGGACACCAGCCATAATATCTGATACATTAAAGCTTCTTTTTTCATTTAATCCTGCTGCTCTGAGCAATTACAGCCAGAATTATTATTATTATGCAATGTGTTGGCTATACTGAGTCATGTCTAAGGTGAATAAGTGTAATATGGTAACTAAACAGCTACTATTCACAAGTCTCTATTTATTCTCTATCTTAACAGTGTAGGGGTTTGGTGGTGGGTATTTATTTTACTATTTATCACTGGATAATGGTTATTGAGTGTGTTTATGCAATGTGAATTACCTCTTGCATGTCATACGTGTTATTTTCTTTCTTATGTTATTCTTTGATACCGCTGTATCTGTGTTATTTGCACTGTATTTCTCTCTTGAGCTGACATTTGTAATTTAATTTAGGTTGCACTTATGTGGTCCTAAATGACAATAACATTTCTTTGAATCTCTGAATCTTTGCATACACTAACTAGTAAAGTGTCTGTGGTTAAAGATGGTATAGTTGATTCTAAAAGCATTCAGCACTGTTTATTATTATTAAGATCTGTTGTGAGATTTGATGGGATAGTGGGTATTTTGTTGGCTGTGGTGAAGATCATGACTTTAATTTTCTTATAGATAATAAATAGCTTGTTAGAAAATGGACCAGGAGCATTAATGAGTGAATCCTGTCCATTAAATTTGTTTGCAGGTCAGACTGGCTTGTACTGGACTGGAGGAAAAGTGTATTATCTGAATATGATATTAGTTTACAATTTGATAGTTCTGTGGGGAGATCATTTACACAGAAGGAGAAACGTATGGGACAAGACCTTGCAGTACCCCTTTGTAAAGTTTATCAGCAGTAGAGTATGGGATATTACCATGAATTTGGATGGTTCTGTTTTTCAGGTAGTTACAGAACCAGCAAATGGTGTTATCTCCAAAGCTGAATGTTTTGAGTCTATTAAGAAGAAGGCTAAATTTGGCTGTTTAAAAAGCTCTTGTCATATCAACAGTAATGGGTCTCTGATTCAGATTGCAATATATGGTATCAGTAGCCATTACCAGGGTGCTAAAAACACTGAAGGTATTGACAAAGCCTTGCTGTGCATCACATGACACACCATAGCTGTCAGTGCATTTTAGTAGTTATTAGTATAAAACTTTTCCAGATATTTGGGTATCAGGGCAGAGGTTACAAATAGATCTGCAGTCCTTCAGCCTGTTAGGAAAAGTGACTTTAAGTAATAGGATTATAACTGCATGCTATAAATATATTAGTAGGGAAAATCTTATCCCTATTATTTGAGTTTTTATATGTTCTGAATGAACAAATGGGCTTAATGGGTGAGTGGTCACTCAGAACACAGGGGAGTATTTCAATATGAATTTACCTAATTTGTATGTTGGCTATTACTAGGGCAATTGTGGAGCTAGAACCAGTCCTTGTATTGGTTTGAGTGGGGCCCTATATTATTTCAGCCAAGATAAATTACTGCAATATTATGTTCAGAAGATGTTGACCAATTGTACTTATATTGAACTCACCAAGAATTACCACATTATTATGTACACTTTTAATGAAAATAATTTGTAGAGTTTTATGTTATACAGAAACAGAGAGAGTGTGGGGGGGTGTAAACTGCTAAAATTCAAATATATATCCATCTACTATATGAGAGTACCCAACTGGGACTCGTTATCTGTACCACAAGAATTAATGCAGTCCACAATAGTAATTGAGGTATTAATTTTGTTTAGAATTGAAACACCACCACCAGATGTGGGACATGATCTTTTGCAATTGCATACATGTGCATGTGCGTGTGTGTGTGTGTGTGTGTGTGTGTGTGTGTGTGTGTGTGTATGTGTGTGTGTGTGTGTGTGTGTGCGTGTGTGTGTGTGTGTATGTATATATATATATATATATATATATATATATATATATATAAATGGATCTACTTTACAAGCTCAAAGTTTCAAAACTTCAAACTGCAAATGGTCGAGACCATACGATCGAAGTTTTGAAACTAAAAAACAAAAAAAAACATTTTTTTACATTTTTGCAGAGGGCAAACCCCCTGCACCCCCCCACACTAAATAAATATACCAACCACTAAACAAATATAGCAAATTTGAGATCACACTACAGTGAGAAAAATGTTAAATTTCCCATTCCATGCTGTATAATGATCTCCAGTCAAAACATTTGAAGTTTCAAAACTTCAGTCTTATGGTCTCGACCATTTTCACTTCAAAGTTTTGAACTGTCATGTAATAAAAGTCAAGGGGCAGCAATCATCTTTCAACCAGGTTTCTGATATGTCAAGAGTATAAGGGTTGTGTGGTAACACCCATGCTTCAGGATTGTCCATTTATTATTAAAACTGCATGCATTAAGGCATTAATTTAGAGACCGTTATTTCTAATATGATAGGTGATTGGGTCGTGTAACTGATGGATGAGAGGAAGTAGTTGGGAGTTTGACTGAATATCTCTTGAACATAAACGTTTAAGTAAGAGATAGTAGAATTTTGAGAAGGTTCTTCATTTCTGGAATGAGGATTACTGACCTCTGAATCGAGTATGGTCTAAAGGAGAAATTGCTTCTTAATAGCATAAGTGAGTTAACTGCAGTGCAGTTTAGATTCTTATTTGCCAGTAGTAGGCCTGTGCAAGGTTAGAAGATTTCTGATGAGAAAGGTATCCGTAATGAGTAGACCAATGGCTAAAGTGACAGCTGCACTTTCTGTCCTAAAAGAGGTAACCCTGATATTGTTTTGGAGAAAAAAAAGAAAAGAAAAGAAAATTCAGCAAACTGAATGAGCACTTAAAACAAACTTCACTAAATGATAAAAAAAGCAAAGCAGCAGAATATGCAAGGATAACACTTTTAACAAAACAAAAATACACTTATAAAGTCTAAAACTATATCCTATCCTGTAATTACAGAATACAAAATCATATGATTAATGATGTACTCCTCTCATTTTAAGGTCAGGTTTCAAACAACAAATTCCATTAGGTTCTCGAACTTCAATAGCATTGAACATAATCTAATTATATTCTTTATAATCTGTTTTGTTAATAATGCCACCTTGCCTTTTATCTAAATAAACAATTCTTATTTCAGCTGCTTCTGTTAGGGGTCTCCACAGCAGATCATCGGTCTGCAGAACGAATGGGAGTAGAACTTTACAGTGTCGAGTTGCCACCCAGGCACCCAACCTTCCACAGAAGACACACACATGCTCACACACACACCTAGGGCCAATTTGGAAAGTCCAATCCACCTGCAGCATGTCTTGAGATCTGCAAGACATTATCTTAAACCCATGAGTTTGTCATTCTATACTGCTATGTTTTGTTAATGAAGTATTCTGAATCTCACAGGATATTAATATCATGGTAAGGTAAAAACAAGAAGAATTTAAAAGAGAAATTATGTTATTCCACTACAGAACAAATGATTATCCAAAGAACTAGTATTTTCACATCAACAAAATGCACTTATTATAGATACATATTCATGAATTTTATTTATAAGTCCAGTCACTAATAAGTATATGTGGTTTGATATAATGAACACAGTAAGTTTAGCTAATTGTGGAAAATGTTCTGCCTTTAAAGTTGACAAGACAAACAGGAAGGTGAAGGAGAATATGGCACATGTTTATGATGTTAAGAAAAAAAAATAATCAAACACATTAGAAAAATATTTTTGTATTTTTGTTTTATTACAAAGTTCTGCCTTTGCTTATTGTTTTGGGGTACAAAGAATTAAACTAGCATCTGATATTAGTTATAAAAATACCTTCAAATAAAGACCATACAAACTTAGAAACAAAATGATAAATTATTGTATTTTAAGACAATTTTTATATGTATTTCTGCATAAAGAGTGTAAGAATTGAAAAAAATGGAAGATACTGGAAATAACACAAAGGAATGTCTGTATCTTTTAATTATCCAGAGCTGTGCTGAACAAGTGTCAAAGTTTCTCCTTTATATGCCACATCTTCTTGTACCTTTCAGAATAAAAGTCTGTACTCACTTAAGTCTGATAATGGTGGTTTAGTGTATCACAGCAGCATACGGTGGAGGTAGATGCCTCCAATATCTGAATCAAATCTTACTGTCTCAAATAACAGTGCTAATAAACTAAAACTGACTGAATTATACTGTCCACAGCTTCTGTACTCATAATTGTTCCTTTCCTCCTGAATGGCAGAATTAATACTGCTTTCTGAATTTGGTGAACTTCTGGACATGTGACCTTTTTTGTTGCATGGACTAATCTTACTGTATTGCATTATTGTGTATCAGTACAGTACTTCTGTACTTAATCAAATTAATATCAGTAACAAACTAGACTGAACTGCAGTATGCAGTACTGCTATCTTCTCTAAACTGCACTGATTTCTGTCTAGAAAGTATATCTAAAAATAATACTAAAACACTATACATTTCCTACAAATGCTACACACCTCATTAACCTTAGTTCCCAAGCCTCATACGGTCTTAACAAGGTCTGTTTGTACTCAATGTATTGTACACACTGTTAGCACATTTTATGTTTATCAGTATTTTTCTCTGAGCTCATTTGTATCCTTCACTGAAACATTATTTTCCATTGAAACTGCAGTTACTGAAACTACATATAATATAACATGAAGATATGGGCCTGCTTTAACATAACTGCATTTCTAGGCCTATGCAAAGTGAATAGTGTATTTATGTCTACAGGTCTACATGAGATACCTGAACAGGGATATATTTCTATAGTTACATCAAATTATGAAATATAAAATGGAGACACAGGCCTGACTTTTCTTTTCCAGGCCTACGTAAGGTCTGTTCTACTAACTATATTTATTCTGGCAAAAATATATCTGTTCTAACAGAATTATGACTGAATACAATATACTATATATACTATATACTATAACTGTAAACAATATAGGTATCACACATTTAGAACAAAATTTAATCTCTTATTATAGTATTGTTAATGACCTGTTCATTAAAACTTGTGACTTTTACTTTTGTATATACACATATGCATAAATGTTGCTGTTTGTCTTTTCATCTTTTCCCGGTTAAGGGTCGCCACAGCGGAACTCCGGTCCGCTAATGATTGGCAGTAGAGTTTTATGGTGCCGATATGCATACATAATGACTGGGCAATACATATGCATGTATATGCATATGTATTACCCCTGCCATTTTTTGAAGTTCCTTTTCCCAATCTACTTGCTATGCCACATTATCTGAATACAGAAGCTTTGCTGATCTGTCTCCACTGACCTCTTTGTTAATGTAATCCATCACCAGTATGAACAGAAATGGGCTCAGGGCTAAATCCTGGTGCACACCCACTCCCAGTGCAAATCTCTGTGTAAGTCTGAATGCTGTTCAAACCTATGTCATAGGCTCCTTCTATATAGCCTGCACTAATTCCACTAATATTTTTAGGATGTTGAAACATCAGAGAATTGTTCAAATCAGCTTTCTTGGGACCTTGTCATATGCTTTCTTCAAGTCTAGGAATGCCCATTCGAACTCTTTCCTCACTAACACACTACAAACATTGGGTTAGGTTGTGCTGTACCCTAATAAAATTGTTTGACTCCTATATTACTTTCTACAACTTTGCATATTTGGTCCTGAACATGAACCTCAGCAAATGATAGGATAATGAAATGCAAACCTGAAGGCACAAATGATGAAACGGAGAACAGAAAAGACAGCTGTCATGACAGTAAATGGGGGAAATCAGAAAAAGCTGAAATTTGAGATAGAACTGAAAACAGTGGAACAAGTTATCAGCTTCAAGTATCAGGGAGGGGAGGCTGAGGAGACAAGAAGTCTGAATGAGAAGATCAAAGCTAGAATCAGAGTTGCTACAGTCACATTGCACAGAATATCAGGGGTTGAGTGTGACAGAAAAATGCTAGAAAAGCTGAAAAGTAAGGTGTCCAAGACAGATGTGTGATCAACCAGTACTACGGCATGCTGCAGAAACCTGGCACTGAAGGCAAAACATTTGAGGAAGCTTGGGGTGATGGAGATAAAGTGCCTGAGGTGGGTGGCAGGATACATACTATGGGAGAGATGAAGAAATGATGATGAGAGCAAAAGCCCAAATAGCTGAAATTGTAGGGAAGCTCAAAGAGAAAAGATTATGGTGGTCTGTATATGTGTGGGAAACAGAAAACAACAGGAAACAAAAAGAAGGCAAGAGGACACAAGGATGTCCAGCCAAGAGAAGGATGGATTGCATGACAGAAGACCTGTGACTGCCAGAAGGTAGGATAGTAGCACAGAATTAAGAGAGGTGCTGAAAAATGAACTGGCACACCAATCCTTGATAGACAAAATGGGAAAAAAAGGAATTGTTCATGATGATGATGGATGAAATGTATTACACATTTTATATGAAGTCTTTATTCTGAGGAAGTCTTATTCAACAGAGGAGATGAAAACATTTAGCTGAACTTGGCTAATTGTTCATGTGTGTGTGTGTGTGTGTGTGTGTGTGTGTGTGTGTGTGTGTGTGTGTGTGTGTGTGTGTGTATGTCTGCACTAATTTCATAGTTTAATGCACAGTCTGTAGTGCATTGCTTTATATCAGTTTATTTTTCACTCCTTTTTGCCTAACTGTCTCAATTTCTAAACCTCCAGCCAAGCAGGAATCATTTTATTATGCCTCCATTTTCTGAAAACCACTTTATTGTATTCATAGCTGGTGGTGTGTGTGGAGGACTCCAGTAAATAGACATAAGGTAGAGAACTAATGCTGGACAAGATCTGAGTCCATCACAGCTTCCATACACACATAGACACACAGACATACTCACACACAGACAAACAGAGATATACGTGTGCACGTGTGCAGGCACACACACATACAGACACAGACACATACACACACCAAATATTATATAGTTTGTTGGGAGAAATTAATAGTGAAGCAGTTGTTTTGTCCTAAAAAATTGTTAGTGAAATAAAGTCCAGACTCTAGTTGTCTGCAGATGCTGGATGTTAACTTATCTGATTAAAATATAGTCAGGCTGTCTAAATAAAGATTAATGCTGAGGTGTGGAATATTAAAGAAAAGATCATTTGTAAAGAGTTGGAAAACAGGAATATAATGCTAAAAGGAAATCTGTGATAAGGGTGATTAATGAAGACAGCGAACCATGTTTGGATTTCATCAATCTGTTCCTAAGATAATTAAAGAATCACTGCTTAATGTTGGCATAGCAAGCAGAGCAGTTATTCACAATGCTGCCTCACAATGTTATCCAATTTTCTGCATCCCATTGAAAACTCTACATCTTTAGATAGCTATACAGGACAAAGCATTAGAAAGAGGAAAGAGAGGATACAGAGATAATGGTAAACTTCCCAGTACTAATATCTGAGACAAATGTGAACGCTGCTATACAGAGACTCTTGATGTATTCAAACAAATTTGGTGCAGTGAGGCTAATGATTTGAAAACTGCTCATAGCCCACAATACACTTAATCTACCACTGGTGAGTCTAGAGCATAAAACTGTTTTATATTATAGCTTATGCAATGAAATATATGTTCCATGGCTTTGCAAATTAGACTTGTTAGTCTGATAGATCTGTACTTCCCAGGATCTGGGAAAGGGCTCTTTATGGACTGGTGCTTGTTAGTCTCAGGTATCTATAGTTTCCAGCATCTGAGGAAGGGCCCTTCATGGAGTGGTGTAATAATAACAACTTTCCATACATCAGTAACAGACAGTTTTAGGAGGGATTCAGAGATGTGTTTGACACTGTTAATTAAGGGGAAATATATATTGTCGGAATGGTTCTATTTTAGCATCAGAGAGTGTAGTAAGGGCATGTTCCTTAATTATATTGGTAGTGAGAAACCCCAAAATTTGTAAGAACTGCAATAAGTTTGTTTCCTAATATATATGCATTTCACTGAGACTACCTGGTTTATGTTGTTAGATAGGAGTAAAACTTGCTGGTGTAAGTGACACCTGAGGCTAAATTTTGAGAGCTAATTATATAGTTTTAATAGGTTTCTCTGTATAAAGTCCTTGAATCCAGAGGCATTTATTAAGACTACTAATTTTGAATGGATTTGATAAGCGATAATGATATTATAAGAGTAGTGCAAATAGAAGTAATATTAATGCAGATGATGGCCAAAATATTTTCACAACTACTGGACCGGTAAACATTTGTACAAGGCAGTTGATATTTACTGCTAAGTCTAAAATCCATTGGGCATACCCAACTATTGTGGTACAGGTGACCTAATTACTGGATGGTTAGTTGAAATCAGCCATCAGAAATGCATTTTATTTATGCATATCTTGACTTATAGCTTACCATAAATTGATAATTTGTTTTGTTTAGGGTAATTTGAAATTCAGTAAGTTCTCTTTGTGAGATGTAAATTATCTGTCCAGATGCAAATGTCACTGACAAATTTTTATGGTCATCTAAAGTTTACAGCAGATCTGAATGCATGATTGGTGCTGAATCCCAGTAAGCAGGGAGGGCAGTCTTTAGTCTGAAAGCAAGTCACTGTTTCAAAAGATAGATGCATATATTCAAGTAACATGATAGCTTTAAGATCCAGCAATTTATTGTCTTTTTGTAATGTTGGAGTGCCTAGAAGGTGGCCTTTACATAAAAATGCACTATGAGGCAGCAAGTGATTTGATCATTAAAAGGGGTCTACTAAATGAAATGTGGAGGCCATCAGTGATGATAGGAGTTGGGTTGTTGCTCATCTTGTCTCATACTGATGTATACTACAATCCCCCTTGAATGACACCAATCACATAGCCAATCATTAAAGCCAATTGTCTTTTCTTTGTATATTGGCATCATTTTAGGTGAGGCTAGGATTCTATTCATAGTCAGAGTCTTACCTGCATTTGACACATGCATTGGAAGCTCCAGTTTATCTCTCTGCATGTCCTTTGGGGTTTAGCACATGTGCTCATACATATCTATATCAGCCACTACCAGGTCATAATCATATTTATCCTAGGTCATAATCATGTTTATCCTGTTTGAGGAACTGTAGGTCAATCATGATTACATGAATTCTGGTGTTGGAAATGTCACTAACTGCCACCCTGTTTGTCTGGCATAGTGTGTGTCAAGTCAGTGTGCATTATAATGGAGTCTCCAGTTACTGGAACATTTCTGCATGAAGGCATAGACTTAGTGTCATTTAATGTTTTGCACTCTGCAGCCTGGCAACTCACTGACTTGTGTGAGCTTGGTAGAGTTGTGTTACTGGGTTGCTGTTGTGGCTCCTTAGCCCTGATTCTTGAAGACTTGGTGAATGTTTTTTTTATTAACTTCAGAGTATGTTCATAGATTCATAAGTGTGCACTAGGCTAATGACAACAAGGGCCTTTTTAAGCCTAGCTATTCATCCCATATATCTGACAAGTTCTGATACCCTTTATAAGTGTAAGCGGGGGCTTTAGAGATTAAACATTTACAAGCAGAGGCCTGGGAGATGAACCATTTACAGGCTCGGTCCATTAGAGACATAGGTGCCAAAGCAGGCACCATATTAGTTTTGGAGACATGGCTGAGTTTATATATTGCTTACCCACATTCTGTGTGAACTAATTTCCTCTAGGTTATAAATAATTACATCTTTGAAATCATACCATGTATGTCCAGTAGTAGTTGATTTTTGGTGAGAAATACAAATATGTGACATTGTCTAAGAATACTAGGTGGGATGAGGATGACAACAGAAGGATCAGTCATAGGAATGGGCTTCATGTTTGCTAGGTAGATCATAGGTTCATAGGTTCATAGGTTCATACTAGGCTATCTGCCCTAGGGCATTTACAAGCCTAGCCAGAGTGTGTTTGGCTTTCCCCACCCATTTTAAAATGAATTTTGCTATGCCCTTTTTCGAGGTTAGTATACTGTGCATCTGTCTAACAGTGACACAGAAGTGATACCCGGAGTAAATCTATGATCTCCCATCCACTCATCAAGATTCCTCTTGAAGAGAGTCAATGAGGGACTCTGCCTAACCTGGACTGGGATTTTATTCCAGAGTGAAGGAAGCCTCTGGGTTATGAATCTGTCCCTCCAGCATGTCCTATTTATTTCAGTGCTGAGGTTCAAGTCTCTCGAGCGTGCACTCGATGGGATTTGGATTTTCTGAGGTGCAGCATGTCCATTAATTCTGGGTTGGACATGGCTTTATACGTCAGGCACAGATCGCCTCTGAGCAGGTGGTATGCCACTGAGTAGAGCTGGAGTTTCTTTAACTGGGCAGCATATGGCATCTGTTTGAGCCCTTTGATCCTCTTGGTGAGGTACTTTTGGGGTCTTTCCAGTTGCTGCAGGTGTCTAGTAAGGTACATCCCAAAAGTGGCATTGTACTCAATTATGGGCCTGATGAGGGATGAGTAAAGAGGCACGATGACCTCCCCTGATCTAGATGTGAATCCCTTCATGATTAGGTGGGCTATATAAAATGATTTCTAACCATTTTGGCCATGTGGTTGTCGAATGAGAGATTGCTATCAACTTGGATCCCCAGGTCCCTAATTACTTCTTCCGTACTTAATGGATTACCATCTATGTGGTAATTTGTGGGCACTTTGTTTTTGCCGAAGGGGATGACTATACACTTTTTGGCATTTAGCTTGAGGCCATGGCTCTGGCACCAGTTGTCTGTTTCTATGAGGCCCTTTTGTAGGATGCTTGTGTTGGCTGGAGAGTCAATTATGGCGCCCAGTTTGCAGTCATCTGCGAACTTGGTCAGCCACAGTCCTTCCATGTTGGCCTGTACCTCCGAGAAATATATATACCGAACAAGAGAGGTCCCAGGACTGAGCCTTGTGGGATGCCACTTGTAACTGGTTTGGAGTCTGACATGGCTCCAGCAATTCTAACCATGTGGGTTCTGTCCTTGAGCCAGTTTGCAACCCATCTAGTGACATAGGGGTTTATGTTTAAGCTGGTGAGCTTATCTATAATGCCCAAGTGGGGTATTGTATCGAAGGCTTTTGCGAGGTCCAGGTAGGCTGTGTGGACCACCTTCCCCTCGTCAGTGACCTTGGTGACTGTTTCAAAGAAATCGACCAGGTTTAAGAGGCAGGATCTGCCCTTAACAAAGCCGAACTGGGTAGGATCCAGTGTCTGTAGATCCCCAATATCTTTATTTATGAGGTCCATGATGATCCTTTCCATAGCTTTGCAGACCAAGCTAGTCAGGCTTATGGGGCGATAGTTTCCAGGATCCATTGAGGCACCACCTTTGCGGAGAGGGACCACTGTTGCTGTATGCCACTCTTTGGGTACATATCCTGTAGTAAGGCTGAGCTTGAACAGTAGTTTTATGTTTGGGTTTAGTTCTTCTTGGAGTTCATGTAGGATGCAGCCCGGGACACTGTTTGGTCCCATTGATGCTGTGTTTTTTGCTTTGGAGAGGGCGACTCTTACCTGAGCATCTGCTGGGATAGATATTTGCCCTTTTGGTGGGGAAGGGGGGGAGAAGTTTGTGCTGAACCTGTCAGCTAGGATGTTGGCAATGTCTGTGGGTTCGGTGTATTTTTTGTCATTTTTGACTAATTCTGAGCATATCTGGGAATTCCCACCCAGGTTTCTAACATAACTAAAGAAAGCCTTGTGATTATCCTTAGTGTCTTGTGCAATTTTTCTCTCGAAGCTGGCCTTAGACGATTTTATGAGTGCCCGTAGTTTTTTGCTAATACTGATCAGAGATGCCTTCCCTTTTTGGGATTTTGCTCTATCATGTAGTAGCTTCCTCTTTCTATTGTATAGTTTGTTTATGGCTGGGGTCCACCAGACAGGACACCTGCCTTTGGAGGATTGGGTCTTGGTTTTGTTTGGGATTGCATGATCCATGCATTCCTGAAGGTGTTCATAGAATGGGTTTACAAAGGATTCTGTGGTCTGGGCCGTATTTTCCACAGGCCCGGGTGCTTTGAAGGATTCCACCTCGGTTTTGAGGAGTGTGAAATTTGCTTTAGAGAAGTTTTTCACTGTGGTTTTCTGGGCAGGGGCTGGGGTCGGGATGTGAATATCTAGTGAAATTAGTTTATGGTCTGATCTTACCAGTGAGGGATACACTTCTGGTCTGGAGCATAGAGCCCCCATGTTGGTGATGATCAGGTCCAGTATGTTTTCCCTTCTTGTGGGAGTGGTAACAAGTTGTTCCATGGCATTTGAGTTTGGGCTAGGGTGTTGGAGCTAGAGTAATGCTCCCAGTCTATGTTTGGGTAGTTGAAGTCGCCCAATATAATGGTGTTTGGAGAGACCTTCATATTTTCCAGTGTTCTCAGGAAGGCCGAGTGGGGTTCCTGGGTTTGGGAGGGTGGTCTGTAGCAGGCTATAAACTGGAAGGCAGTTTTACCCACTGTTAGTTGCACATGGATAGTCTCTGATGCTTTGTGCTGTGCCACCAACCTGGAGGTGTGGGTATCTTTGACGAATATTGATACTCCCCCTCCTTTTGTGGTTCGGTCCAAGTTTTGGGGCCGAAAAGCATGGTATGAGGTATAACCTGGCAGTGCTGGGGTGCTCTCGGGAGCCTTGAACCAGGTTTATGTTACTGCACAGATATCGATGTTCTCCATGCTAAGGAGAGTTTAGAGTGCGTGCATCTTGAGGTTTAGACTTCTGGCGTTGAGTAGCATTACTCTTAGTTTCTTATCCCTTGTGATACCTATGGAGGTGGGTTTGTCTTTTGAGCCTTGCCTAAAAAAGGCACTATGGGGGTGGCAAGAGCCTTTGCCAATATCCGAAAGCCCAGGGGTGACAGGTGCAAGCCGTCCCTAGCGAAGCATCATGGCTTGTCGAGCATGTCATCCCAGGCTGACAGGCATTGGATCCCCTTTGAATAACACCAATACTTAAGCCAATTGTTGAAATTGATCATCTTGTCTTCATATTGTGGCATCATTCTTGGTGAGGGTAAGATGCTACTCAAGGTCAGGGTCATACCGGCCTGGGCTACATGCTCAGAGAGCTCCACTATGTCTCTTTTCATGTAGTCCAGGGAGGTATGTCTCAGGTCATTCACACCAGCATGGACAATGACTGAGTCATATTTGTCCTTGCCTTGGAGTGACCTGAGTGCTTGTGTTATGTGGCGGATCCTAGCGCCCGACAGGCAGCTCACCGTGACCTTCTCTTTGTTCAGCCTGGTGAGCAGGATATCAGTGTGCCTGACGATAGAGTCACCTATTACAAGTGTATCAGGTGTGTTGTTTAGCCTTAAGGGCTGTGGCTGTTCGGCACAAGTTAATCAAATCAAATTAACAAGGACAGAAATGATACACTGAACCAAGTCAGTAGGCAGAGAAGATATCTTGGGGGGATAAACAGTGCTGTGGAGATGGTGAGATAAGATAAAGATGTGATAACACTGACAAAATAACTACTTGAGTTTACAGTCAAGAAATTGCATTATACTTTCTGATCCAAGAATAATAAACCTCTATAGTCATACTCATAGAGTCATAGATTTTTGCTAGGCTAATGACACAGGAGGCCTTTCTAAGTCTAGCCAAGTTTTCCAAAACAATAATGATGTCCCATATCCAAATAGGGCATTGAAGGACAGGCATTTATAAGCTACCTCTGACCATAGTGGACATGAGTGCCAGGCCCAGTGTAAATTTCTTATTCTCTATCCACTGGTGTAGGTTGTGCTTAAATTGGGAAATAGATGAACGCAGCTTCACATGGATGGGAAGCCTGTTCCATAGTAGGGAAAGTTTCTGGGACACATATCTGTCTCTCCAGCATATTCTGTTTAAGTCACAGATAAAATTCAGGTCCTTAGACCTTGTATTGCTGGTACTGCTTGACTTACAAATATGAAGGAGATTCATAAGTGTGTGGCCTGTGGATGCCTTGTAAGCCAAACATAGATCATCTCTCAGCAATCTATAGGAGACTCAGTAGAGAGAAAGGGCTTTAAGGCACTCTGCATAAGGCAGATTTGTTACGCCTTGTATTCTTTTTGTAACAAGCCTATGAGATTGCTCTATTTGTTGCATATGCCTGGTCAGATACATACCAAAGGGAGCACTGTACCCTATGATTGGTCTGATATGGGTGAAGTACAGTGGGATAATGACCTCTTTGGAACTATATGCCATGCCCATAATTATATATTGCACAACATAAAAGGATTTCCACATCATTGTGGTCACATGGTAGACAAAGGTAAGGCTATTGTCTACATGTGTACCCAGATCCTTGACTACTTGGCTGACTCTCAGGGGGGTATTATCAACATGGTAATTAGCCAGGATGGTTGACTTCCCAAATGGTACAATTATGCATTCCTTAGCAATTGAGCTTAAGACCATGGCTTTGGCACTGTTTGCTACTCATAGATACGCTTTCTTGCAGAATGCTAAAATCTGCAGGGGAGTCAATGATAACCCCCAGCTTGCAATCATCTTCAAATTTAGTCAGTCAAAACCTTTAGCATTTGCTTCCATTTCAGACAAGCAGATGCCGAAAAGGAGCGGGCTCAGTACCAAGCCCTGGAGGACTCCAGTAGTGACTGACCTCTTGGTGGAGGTGACCTCACCTATTTTGACCTCCTGGATCCTATCAGTGAGTCAGTTAGCTATCCAGTGGGTAATAAAAGGGTTTATACCTAAATCAGTGAGCTGAGCTGGTCTATAATGCCTGAGTGGAGTACTGTATCAAAAGCCTAGGTCAGGTCAAGGTAAGCTGTGTGTACAGTCTTGCCTTCATCTAATGTTTCCATCACCCTCTCAAAAAAGTCAACCAGATTTAATATGCATGATCTTCCTATAACAAAGCCAAAGTGTGATGGGTCCAGCACTTGCAGGTTACTTATGTCCTCATTTATCATGTCCATGATGATTCCTTCCAAGTCCTTACATATGAGGCTGGTCAGAGTTATGGGCTTGTATTTACCTGGGTCAGTAGTTGGACCTTCATTATGCAGTGGAATGATTGTAGCCATCTTCCATTCCTTGGGCACAAAATCTGACTGTAGGCACCAGCTGAAAAGTGATTCAAGTGGACCAGACAGGTCATGTTTCATGCTGTGGAAAACATGGAGGTCCTACCGAACACCCTGATATTGGGCAATTTCAATTACCCTACCATTAACTGGGAAAACTACTTGAGTACAAACTGCAAGGCTCAGCACTTTCTGGAATTTATCAACTCAAATGCCCTGGATCAGCTGGTAAACTCCCCTACTAGAGGCCGCAACATATTGGACCTGGTGATCACCAACATGGGCGACAGGTGTTCCGTACCGGAGGTCAACCCATCACTGGTTAGATCAGACCATAAACTAATCACCCTGGATGTCCACACCCCACCACCACCCCCAACCAAGGAAACCACAGTGAAAAACTTTTCTAAAGCAAACTTCACCTTACTTAAGGCAGAGGTGATAAGTTTCACAGCCCCCATGCTAAAGGATAACACTGCCCAAGATGCAGAATCCTTTACAATTGCACTCTATGAGCACCTACAAGGATGCATGGATTGTGCCATCCCTAGCAAGACCAAGACTCACTCCCCTAAGAGAAGGAAACCAGTCTGGTAGACCCCTGCCATAAATAGGTTATACAACAGAAGGAGGAAACTAGTTCAGAAAAAAAGAAAATCCCAAGAAGGAAAGACATCCCTGATCAGTATCAGTAAGAAACTAAGGTCCCTCATAAAATCATCCAAGGCTAACTTCGAAAGAAAAATAGCCAAGGATTCAAAAGATAACCACAAAGCCTTCTTTATCTATGTCAAGAATCTAAGTGGCAACTCGCAGATATGCTCTGAGCTACTGCAAAATAGCACAAAATATACTGAACCTACTGATATTGCCAACATTCTGGCAGATAGATTCAGTGCAAACTTCACCTCTCTCTTATCTTCAAAAGGGCCCACAACAATATCGGAAAAGTGTAGTGTCCCAGAAATCACAGAAGCACAGGTGAAAACAGCCCTTTCAAAAGCCAAAAACACAGCATCAATGGGGTCAGATGGTGTCCCAGGCTGTGTCTTGCACGAACTACAAAATTAACTAATCCCCCACCTAAACACGCTGTTCAACCTCAGCCTCTCCACAGACAACATGCCCATAGAATGGTGCACAGCAATGGTTATCCTGCTCCACAAAGGAGGGGCCACAACTGACCCTGGTAACTATCGCCCCATAATCTTGACTAGCCTGGTCTGCAAGGCTATGGAGCGCATCATCATGGAACTCATTAACAAAGACATTGGGAATCTCCAAACACTTGACCTGACCCAGTTCGGCTTTGTTAAGGGCAGATCATGCCTACTAAACCTGGTTGACTTCTTTGAGACAGTCACCAAGGCCATAGATGAGGGAAAGGTGGTTCACACAGCTTACCTTGATCTCGCCAAGGCGTTCGACACCATTCCTCACTCGGGTATTATAGAAAAGCTCACCAGCCTAAACATAAACCCCTACGTCACAAGATGGGTTGCCAACTGGCTTACAGACAGAACTCACATGGTAAGAATAGTGGGCACCAGGTCCGACTCTAAACCAGTCATAAGTGGTGCCCCGCAAGGCTCGGTTCTGGGACCCCTACTGTTTGGTGAACACAGGAGGACTATGGCTAACCAAGTTTGCCGATGACTGCAAACTGGGAGCCATAATTGACTCTCCAGCTGACACGGACATCCTTTAAAAAGGCCTTACTGAGATAGACACCTGGTGTCAAAGTCATGTCCTCAAGATAAATGCCAAAAAATGCATAGTCATCCCGTTTGGGAAAAACAAAACACCCACGAATTACACATAGGCGGCAGCCCCCTTAATACAGAAGAGGTAATAAGAGATCTGGGGACCCAGGTAGATAGTAATATCTCCTTTGACAATCATATTGCCAAAGTAGTTAGGAAATCCTTCTATGTGGCCCATCTAATTACTAAGGGGTTTGCATCTAGAAATAAAGAGGTTATAGTGCCCCTCTACTTGTCACTCATCAGACCCATCATAGAGTACAATGCCCCATTTGGGATGTACCTCACAAAACACTTCCAACAGCTGGAAAGACCACAAAAGCACCTCACCAAGAGGATTACTGGCCTCAAAAATATGTCCTATGCAGCCGACTGAAAAAACTCCGGCTGTACTCAGTGGCATATCGCTTACTCAGAGGTGATCTCTGCCTGACTTACAAAGCCATGTCCAACTCAGAATTGATAGACATGCTCCACCTAAAGAAATCCAAGTCACTGCAAGCCACGTGCTCTAGTGAGATAAACCTCGCCACAACAATAAATAGAACATGCTGGAGGGATAGATTCCTGTCACAGAGTCTCCCCATGCTTTGGAACAAAATTCCTAAGTACATTAGGCAGACCCCCTCACTAACACTCTTCAAGAGAAGCCTTGACGAGTGGATGGGTAACAGAAAATACACACCTGGGATCACTTCATTGGCTCTGCTTGACAGAGGCTCAGTTAATTTATCAATGGGGTGGCGAAAGCCGACACACTCTGGCTAGGCTTAAAATTGCCCTCGGGCAGATAGCCTCGTACCTACCTATGAACCTATGAACCTATTTATTAAGCATCCCAGGAAATTATCAAGGCCCATTGATGCAATGTTTTTAGCCTTGGAAAATGCATTAATGACCTGCTCCCTAGTAATGGTTGGAGGGATCATGGTATGTGGTATTTCCTTAGCACTACTGGCAGGGAGTGGAGGGAGAAATGTGAGCCAAACCCATCAGTCAAAAGGTTGGCAATGGCCTCTGGTTTAGTGTGGGTGATGTCATTTACAATAAGTTCTGCCCACTGGTGCTTATTTCCCCTGAGGTTACAAGCATAGCTGTAGAAAGCATTCTTGGTTGTCCTTTGCATGAGAAACTATTTTTTCCTCAAATTTAGCCTTTGAACTATTAATTAACCCTCTTACATGCCTGTTTAGATTGATCAGGGGGCTTTTAATATGGCTTTGTTCCTCCTTCACTTGGCCAAGATTTTTTCTTTTGTTGTATAACCAATTGATACTGTGATTCCATCAGAGTGGCTTTTGTTTTGAGTTTGTCTTATTCTTAATATGAGTAGGTACAGCTCCCTACATACAGCTATCAATATGGCTGCACAGTATTTTGTAAATAGCTCAGCATATGCTATGGTGTGTACTGGGTATGGGGCTACTTGGAATTTAGCCAATGTGTCACTTACTAGATAGAAGTTGGCCTTGGAATAGTTTCTAAAGTTTTTGGTTTCACTGGCTCCCCAGATATAATTTTCTTATCAAGCAATACTGCCTTATGGTCAGATAGGATGAGAAAAGATATTACATTGGGTGAGGAACACCCCCCCCATGTTTGTGAGTGCAAGGTGAAGGATGTTTGTACCCCTGGTAAGAGAATGGGCCAACTTTTGCAGGATGTTGGTATTAAAGTTTAGGAATCACTAGGCTTGTGCAATAGAAGTGGTGTAGGATTCCCAGTCCCTAGAGTAGTAGTTGAGATCCCCCATGAATACCATATTGGGTTGAACAGTTAGGGCCTCTAGTACACTGAAACAGGCAATATGGGTTTCCTGGGAGATGCAGGGGGACTTATAGGTTGCAAGGATATGGTATGAGACCCTGTTTATGGTGAGTTGCAGATGTATGAGTTCCTGTTGGTCATACACTTTAACTAGTCAGAATGTGTGGTTTGTTTTAGACTGATACTCCTCCACTTTTAGTTTTGTTCTGTGCAGTGTTTGGTCTAAAGGTGTAAAATGCATTATAATCTTGCATTGCTGGGGTACTCTCTGTGACTTTAAACCATGTTTCCTTTAATACACAGATGTCTACACTCTCCAGGGAGATGAAGGCTTGCAGGGAGTGGAGTTTCTTGTTAAGACTTCTAGCATTTAGCAGTACCACCTTCAGATATACCTTTGTGAGTACAGTTAAGTCTGGAGATTTATCAGTTTGGCATTGCCTAAAAAAAAACACACTATGGAGGTGGAAAAAGTCTTTGACAATATCCAAAAGCCTAGAGGGGACAAATGCATATCATTCCTGGCAAAGCAGCATGGTCTGTCAAACATGTTCTCATATGCTGTTGAATATTTAACCCCCTTGGATTGATACCAGAAGCTAAGCCAATTGTTAAAATAAATCATTTTCTGTAAGTAACATGGCATCATCCTTGGAGCAGGTAATATGCTGCTTATTCCTAGGCTCATACCTGTTTGGGACATATAATCAATGAGCTCAATCATGTCTTGCTTCATATAGTCAAGGGAGGTGCATCTGCGGTCATTAACACCCACATGGACTATGGCAGAGTCAGACTGATACTGTGGTTCAATGTCCTGAGTGCCTGTGTGGCTTGACAGATCTTAGCCATGGAATGACAGCTGATCATGACTCTCTTCTTACTCAGTCTGGTGAGAGGGACATCAGTGTGCCTCACTGTAGAATCACCATCATCATCATCATCATCATCAACCCCCTTTTTCCCATTTTCTACATGGGGTTGGGGTATCATGTTAACTGTCACCATCTCTCTCGATTCAATGCTGCACTCCTGCATTCTTCAGCATTAATGCCTGAATGTTGTAGATCTTCTCTCACACAATCCACCCACCTCTGTGCTAGATGCCCTTATTTTCTCTTGCCTTATTCCTGTCTGTCCCAAATCATCTTCAACAGACAGACTTCTGCTTTTCCACACGTGCCCTGAACCACTGTAATCTGTTCTTTTTGATCTTTTCTGCAATTGGAGCTACTTTGGCTTCTGCTCTTATGTCCTCATTTATTCATCTGTCCCACAGTGTGCATCCTACCACCTGTCTAACACACTTCATTTCCATCACCTCTAGATTCTTTATCTGCTCTGCCTTTACTACCCAGGTTTCTGTGCCATATAGTAGTACTGGTCACACCACTGTTTTGTACATCTTACTTTTCAGTTTCTCTGACATTCTTCTATCATACACTACACCTGACAATGTATGCCATTTGGATGCAGCCCTTCTGATTCTAGCTTTGACCTCTTCATTCAGACTCTTCTTCTAAACCACTCCCCTGATACTTGAAGCTGTTAACCTGTTCCAATGTCTTCTCTTCTATCTCACTTCTCAGCTTCTTCTGTTTTCCCCAATTTACAAGCATTACCACTGTCTTATCTGTACTTAGTTTTATCGTACATGCCTTCAGTTTTGCATTCTATTCCACTATCCATTGCTGAAGTTCTTGCTCAGAGCCTGCCTGTAATGCCACAGCATCTGCTTTGTTGATCTGTCCCCTCCAGCCTGTTTGCTAATTTACTCCATCACCAGTATGAACAACAGTGGGCTCAGATTTAAACTCCGATGTACACCTACTCCCACTGGGAACCCCTCTGTGATACCGAACACTGTTTGTACTTGAATCATTGGGTCCTTGTTCTCAACTATCTGTCTCACTACAAACATTGAGTCAGTTGTGCTTCATCCTGACCTGAATCTGAATTGCTCATCTCCCATCTTACTTTCTACTACTCTGCATATCCATTTATCAATCACCCTCTCCAGAACTTTCATGCAGTGTGACAGGAGTTTGATATCTCTGTACTGTCCACAGTTGTGGATGTCCCCTTTGTTCTTGTACACTGTCACAAGTATGTTTATTCTCCAGCCATCTGGGATAAGCCTTTCTCTCCACTCTGCTATCAGTACCTCCGGGAGCCATTTCTCCCCTATCTCACCCAGCATCTTTATCATATCACCAATGACCAGGAAATTTGGCCATGAGCTGGTTTGCCTTAAGGGCTAAGCAGCAGAGACATTGGATACAGTGTTACTATGTATAGCTGTGGGTTCTGTTTTAACAGAGTGTTTATATGATGGTTGAGGACCCTTTTTTTGATTTTGCTATGATGGATGTCTTAGTATTTTAGGAAGGTGACCTGGAAGTGCCTCAGCATAAGTAGTTTTATGTGTAGGGTCTTTACACTGTGTAGCAGGTGTGGAGAAAGTGTCATTGATAACCTTTATAGGATTAGTTTTGGTTGTATGAGAGACTTTTGCCTTCACCATTAATGAGTATTTACTTCTCTTGCAGACTTTATCCATTTTATTAGGAATAAGAGAGTTGTCAGTCTACATGAGGCAGTTGCTACAATATCTCAGAATACCCATCTCAACCAGACTGGCCACAGTTGGGAAGTGTATAGCCATGGCTATTGATATACTAGGGATGAGTGAGGGAAATTTAAATATTGACTAGGTCAATAAGACAAGAAACTTGATGAAAAATGTTCAGCTATGTGCAGACTAAATGGTCTATTATTTAAAAAGTCTGTCTTGACAGTAAGGGTATTTTAAGGGTAACTTATACTGCAAGAGATCATCATCTACACAGATTACGAGGGAGAATTATGCTGTGAGATATTGGTGAATATGCAGATCACTGTTAGGTGGCACTGCACAAAGAGCAGCAGTTCTAATTAAATAATTTAAAGAGGGCAAACATGCAAATCCAACACCGAAACACTCTTCTCAAGTAGAATGGTCACCAAACTTTACCAAATGCCCCAGTCACAGAGATTCAAAATATTAAACAAGTTAGGCCTCTAGCCAATCAAATAAAGATACAAGAAGACATACAATGGCAATTCCCAGCTCAGAAAGGCATAGGCTATCTTCTCCTACCTCAAAAGTGTAGATTACAAACCTTCCTAATGTAAAATAACATCTGGATCCTAAGTGCTTATACTAGTACAAAGATACTTAAAATAACATACACAACAAGCCTTCACCAACAATTCCTATCTTAGACGGGTGGAGGCTACCCTCTTCTTCCAGTAGAGTTTAGACCACAAACTTTCTTAATGTCAAATAACTGGTATGGATCTCAAGTCCTGAAACCAGAACTAAGGCATATCCCAGGGGCAATAGCTGCAAACCTTCTTCCTCTTAGCCCACCCCACCCCTTTCATTCCATTTCACTGTTGATAATTTGTTATATGTGAAGGTATTTATCCCCTCTCAGTAGTCATAGCCTTCAGTCCCTCCTCCTCAATACTTGTTCTTCACTAAACACCAAACAGAGGTGCAAAGTCTCCAGCTGCTTTTATCTTTAGCTACATTGTGTTCAGCAAACAATGAGCAAAGGGGAATATACAATAAGCCTTCAACCAGCAATTCCCAACATAGTTAGGTATAGCAAATACATTCAGTATAACTGCAGTAGTGTTTTGAATGAAAAGGTAGTATACATCAAACACACTAAGATCCAAGAATAGTACACAGCTATGATTTGGTACAGTACACACTTGTAGTTGTATGAAAGCAATACACAAATCCTATATAAGTAGAAAATGAGAACTGAACATGTAGCAAAAATTACACACAGCAAAATCTAGAACAGCTAGCTCAGATGTGGCAAACAGTGTAATTGGAAAATGGATCAGATGCCACACACAGTGCTGTTTAAGATTTAGTAGCCACCAAGATGAAGGTCGGTGTAATGGTTAAGGTCTTAGCTTCATAAATACAAGGTACCAAGTTTGATTCTGACCTTTGGTTATTGGCTAGGTTTGTAATAGTCTGCAAACTGATAAGCATATTATTCACCTGTGAATGATATGAACAGGTTTTGTCTAGAGGTGCAGTCCTTAAAGGTATTCTAAAATCCTTTGAGGTTTTCTAAAAACAATAGAATGAATACAGGTTGGCTTGAATGCTACAAAAGATGCAATTCAAAAAGTCAGTAGGCTCGGGTCTTATACATTGACTACTTCTAGAATGATGCAAAGCACAAAGGTCAAAGAGTCATTAGGTTTAGATGCCACACAATAATTGCTTCTAGGATTTATCAGGTTTGAAGCAGCTAAGTATTCAAACTCAGGTCATCTGGAATGAAGTCAAGACTTTATCCGTTTGTACCATAGATCTGAGACAAAAATTGGTAAATCTGATAAAGGAATTTTTGAATACACAGAACAAAATGTTCTGAGTACTCAAGTTTGACAAACCTTATCCCTGGATTAACTCTCTTCTTCTTAAACATATATTAAGGAAGGCAATATAATATCCAGATACCAGGCACCATAACCTTGGAAGGCTGATAATTATACAATGGCAAGATGACTTCCAGCAGTTGCATAAAACTCACAGATAAGACAATAGGATGGTGAATCTGATGGCAGAGTCATTAAAAAGACACTGCATACTGGCGAGCTGTCATCAGAAAGCAAAGATAATTGGTAGACAGGGGGTCTATATTATAAGCATGAAAAGACTAAACCGCGAATGCTCACATGAGCGAAAATGCCGGGAATCGAAAGTGTGATTGTGGGGTCATGTTACAGTGAGGAGTGGGATATTTGCTTTTTCCTCACTGTAGTGTGACCTTGGAGTTAGAATATATAGTTAGCGGGGGGTGTGGGGGGCTGTAACAAGTTTGATTACCGGCATTTTCGCTCATGTGAGCGTTCGTGGTTTAGTCTTTTCGTGCTTATAATATAGACCCGGTAAAC
Organism: Protopterus annectens; assembly: GCF_019279795.1. Lineage (NCBI taxonomy): Eukaryota > Metazoa > Chordata > Ceratodontiformes > Protopteridae > Protopterus > Protopterus annectens. Next base: position 879,205,507 of record NC_056729.1, read on the forward strand.
AGACATATCAAAAGGTCTCTACCTCCTCCATAATGACAGGAACTAAAATAGTCCAAAATAGACTGCAGCCCCTGGTTTAATTCCAGGAACCTTGTTGTTGCTGCTTGTGTAGTAGACACTGAGGACCTGATCGCTTTGGGCCGGGCCCCCCCCCCCCCCACTTGGGTGAGCAAGGAATCCTCTCACTCCAGCTAAAAGCAAAGAAAACTCTAACCAGCAATCATCAAAAAATAGACTGCAGCCCCTGGTTTAACTCCAGGGACCTGGTTGTTGCCAATTGTGTAGTGTAGGTGCCAGCTTTTGTAACTACTGTTATGCCTTGTTAAAATCTGTTACAGTCAGCTAGAGTGCATACCCCAGGGACAATAGCTGCAAACCTTCTTCCTCTTAGCCCACCCCACCCCTTTCATTCTGTTTCACTGTTGATAATTTGTTATATGTGAAGGTATTTATCCCCTCTCAATAGTCATAGCCTTCAGTCCCTCCTCCTCAATACTTGCTCTTCACTAAACACCAAACAGAGGTGCAAAGTCTTCAGCTGCTTTTATCTTTAGCTACACTGTGTGCAGCAAACAGTGAGCAAAGGGGAATACAAATATAAAAGAGAATAAAATCTGCCATTGCACACCAGTAAGCAGCATACAACTTCCACCTGTGGTGTATTCCTGCACATAGTTTTTCTTGGAGAAACCTTCCAGTCCTTGAACAAGGGTGCCTGTATGTTTACCTTATTTCCTTGGCTGTCCTTGATAATTAGCTAGGTTTAGCAGAGTCCCTTGGATTCTCCCCTGCTACTTTAAATTTCAATTGAAGGTTTCCCTCCCTTCCCCCACCCCCAAGTGATTGCTCAGGTACAACACACCAAAGGTTTTAAAAACGCTGGATGCCATATTTGCTCTAATTGCAGCTGAAAGCCCTCCAGGTGTAGGATCTCTAGTAAGTGTCAGTATTATTTTTCTTTTTTTCAGTGTTGTATTCCACACTGTAAACTCACTGTCCCTGCATAGAGTAGTACAGTAATTTCTCTCTAAGGTAGCTTTCCAGTTATTTTTTTGTTTTTGCTGGTATAGTTTATATTTGGATATTAGAAGTTTATGTTTTTGTTTTTGCTTGCTCCCAATTTCAGTAAACCTGATTCAGAGTTCCTCTAAATGATAGTTTAGACTACTTTATAATGTCACAGTACTACTAGCTTAAAAGTGATTCCAATAGCTTCTTTCAAAAATAAGGGCATGAATATAAGCTACTTTGTTAATTGTTTCTTCATGTAAGGCTTTTTTGTTTGTTTAATTGTCATAACTACCTGCTAAGTGCTAACTCTTTTTTTCTCTCCACCACCCTTGTCTCTCTTTCTCCCTAAAGTACCCTGCTCCCCATTGCCCTGTTCCTGATATAGTCTCTAAGAACCTACCTACCTGGTGACAAAGGACCCTATCGAAATACCTGTGGTCTCATCTAACAGCCTTATTTTCCCTGCACCCTCTCTCAAGGAAGCAAAAAAGTATGTGGTTGTCTAAGTCCTGCTTGTAAAGCTGACTACAGTCTACTATTGGTTTAGAGGTTCTAAAGTAAGCTACGAGCCTGAACAGCCAGCAGCCTTTACCCCCCTCCTATCTACCCTGTATTCAACAAACCTCTTCTACTTTATAATAACCCCCTTTACTAGCTGTCACTCCTTCCCTAGTTCTAAACCAGCTAGCTCCCTTACATACTTACCTGCAATACTAGATCTGCCCACTAGGTGGCACCCTTATCTCATCCTTTATCTCTTGTTTATCCCTCTGCATTTCTTCTTTAATTACACTACATCTCTTAAGTCCTAGACCTGCTCTTATTTTCTCACTTACCCTTTACTTCAACTGTCTACACCCACCTGTTTTTTTTCTCATAGACTTCTGTTTTATCTCTGATCTTTCCCACTCCTGACTTAATTTTCCTTCAGTTACTAGCATTGCTGATTGTTTCTTCTCTAGCTTTTCCTTCACTTGTCTTTGCCCGCTCCGTTCGCCCTGCCCCCAAATGCCACCCACCCCCAGTGGTCCTACTCTTATACCATCTAACCACACCCCTTCCCTTTTCCACCAATCACAAACCTTTCACCATCAGCCACTTAACTCCAATTCCCTCCTTTCACTTACCACTTCCTATCTCTCCCACCACACCCTCCACCTATTCCTTTCCACACCTAGTATACCTCCAAGCCTATAACAGCAACCTAACAACTTAACCTTCCAGATGTATAAGCTACCCAACCCAGCCCTCTCACAGAGGTTACTCATACTTACACTTCTACCACCTCTAACTTTAGCTTACCTGCTAACCTCCTATGAACACCCATTATATCCACAACTTCTCTACCTCAATAAGCTATCTACCTCTCCTTCTCTATCTATTTTCACTAACTATGTTAACATAACATCTACACCCAGCTATCTACTAGCAAAATACCATAGGATAGCCCACATTAGATATGACTCTCCCAATCCCAGAAAATCTCTGCCTCTATATAGTAAATTCCCAAATCCTAGACTTCAAACACTTCTCTTCTCTTAAAAAGATAGAGACATTCACCCAAACCCAAGCCCGACAACTGCTACTACCACTCAACTCCTCACCCTCAACCCCTCTACTATCCATTCCCTTACCAAACCACCTAACTCACTCTTATTAGCTCACCTAGTTGCACAACTCCATGCTCTCTTGGAAGTCTACTCCTTTGACATTCTTTGTTTAACAGAAACGTGGTTAAAACCTTTAACTAAAGACAATGAAGTCAGCCCACTCAGTTATAATATTTTGCGACTTGACTGTGCAACCAAAAAGGGTAGTGGTGTAGCTATCCTATTTTAATCTGGGTTACAGATTACTACCTACGACTATAAACCACCTCAAGACACCAATGCTGAAATTCTTATCACCAAACTTCAACTTAACACATTCAAATCCATCTATATTATATGTATCTATCTTCCTCCTGGTAATAACATTGCCACCATAGAAAATATCCTTTGTTGGTTATCCCAAAATTTACCCCAAGAAACCACACTCCTAGGTGATTTTAACATTGATTGGATGTGTTGTAGCAGTAGCAACCCTACCAGCCATATTAACCTTTTTGTTTTTTCTCAAACCATTACTTCCCCTACCAGGATAAACAAGCCTAATAAGAAAGAAAGTACCTTAGCTTGGATTCTCATAAATAATCATCCCCAGACATATGAAGCTGGAACCCTCCCTGATGATGTAAGTGACCACTCACTAACCTACACTATCAGACTTAAATCCAATCTACCTAATCCAACCATATCTAGGGCAATTAGAACCAAGAAAAACTTCAACCCCAATCTCTTCCAGAGAGAACTAAGAGCATGTAACTGGTCTCCCTTAAAATACCTCACACTGGAGGAAGCTGTTAATTACTTTAATTCTAACTTCCTAGCCATACTAGATCACCATGCACCAGCCCGCTCTATTAGAATGAGAACTAAATCTGCCCCATGGCTTTCAAAAGAAACCAGGCAAAAAATCCATCTCAGAAATAAATACTGGAATACATCTCATTTAACTAAAAACCCAGTAGACCAACAAAACTTCAGACAGCTGAGAAATGAAACTAAAAAAGCTATGCTGTCTGACAAAAGAAACTACTACCTACGATTCCAGCAGATTCACCATAATAAACCACAAAAGTTCTGGGCGAGTATTAATCAATTATTACACCCAGGTTAATCCATCACACCAAACCCACAAGGCACAGACCAGGAGAATCCCAAGCAGACTGCTAATGCCTTTAATACGTTTTTCTACTGAGGCCATTCAAACTCTTGCCAGTCAGTTATCTACTCAGAACTCTATATCCAACTCTAACTCTAACCCATCCCCTCCATTTCTCTTCCAACCAGTCCCAACAACATATATCCCTACCCTTATCCAAAAACTAAAACCGTGTACTCCTTCAGCAGACCAACTACCTGCTGAATATCTGCAAAAGGCAGCCAGATCCATCGCCTATCCTATTTCCATTCTCATCAATAGAACCATCAGTGAAGGACACATCCCTATAATCTGGAAAGTATCCCATATTATCCCCCTCCACAAGGGTGGGAACTCTACTGAACTCTCCAATTACCATCCCATAGCCTTACCTTCTCCCTTAGCAAATATCATGGAAAAATGCATCCACAGACAATTACTAGACCACCTAATCCAAAATAACTTACTTTCAAACTCTCAACATGGTTTCAGACCTTCCCACAGCACTACTACTGCCCTCCTTTCCTTTACTGACTATATTAACAAAAAACATAACCTCAATATGCTTTCCTCTGCACTGTTTATAGATCTAAGGCATTCGATATTGTAAATCACCAGATACTTAGAAATATCCTCAAATCCCTGTCACTAGATACACTAGTTATAAAATGGTTCCAGTCCTACTTAGATAACAGACAACAGGCTGTACCTTGGCATAACATTCTATCTACCCATCTGCCCGTTAACATTGGTGTTCCTCAAGGGTCCATATTAGGACCTCTCCTGTTTTCTATATTTATCAACGACCTTCACCTAGCAATCCCCCAAGCTACATGCATACAATATGCAGATGATTCCACACTTATATGCTCAGGCACATCTATATCTGAACTTCACTCCCTTACCCAAAATGTGTTTAACACAGTTGAACAATGGTTTACACAGCGCTGTCTCCTTCTAAACCCCAAAAAAACTAAACTCTTCCTTTTTATTCCTACTTGTAAGTCCCCCCCAATAGACTTCACAGTAATATCCAGCATATCCCCATATCCAACTACCAAACTACGAGGTATCACCATAGATAACAACCTTAACTTCGACACCCATATTAACAATACTCTAAAATCTGTTAATAGAAAACTAGGCTCTCTCTACAGGATCAAACCCTTCCTCTCTCCTGCATCTAGAATAACTATTGTTCACACCCATCTAATTTCTACTCTCCTCTATGCCTCACCCATATATACTAATCTCTCTAAAAACAACCTTAATAAAATGGAAAACTCCTGCAATAACATAGCCAGATTTGCTACAGGTAACCCTTTCAGAACCCACCACTGTTTTAATCTAAAGCAGCTAGGATGGCTTGAATTACAAAATCAGCTTAAATTCCACCAATTGACCATTGCCCATAAAACCCTTTACCAACCTACCAATACCCCTATACTATCAACCCTCATTACCCCCTACAATAATCTAAAGACCTTACAATCATCACATAAACGTCTTGTAAATATTTGTAAATCAAACAACAGGGCTGGGGACTCTCTTTTCTCTAATACTGTTGGAAAATCCTGGAACCTTCTTCCTAACGAACTTTCCTCTCTTCCCTCTATATCACTCTTTAAAACCAAATTGAAACTTTTCCTCAGAACACACTGGTTGTGCCCCTGTACTAAACCTGACTGATCAACTAGCTCTTCTTACTTGGTTCAACCTACCCTCCTCTTCTAAGTAATCAAGTTCCTTTTCTTAATAACAACTTACCTTGTCCTTCTATACTATTACTTGCATCTTCAGAATCTCATTAAGGAGACTACTTTTACTAATATATTTTATAATTTCAGCTCCTACTTTTTCTTTATGACTGCTTGTATACTAATATATTATATAATTCAGCTGCCATCTTTTTCTTTATGATGTATTGCAACTACATTTTGTATTGTACTAATTGTATCTGTATATTTTGCACTATGTTATGAATGAATGACCTCTTTGATTATTCTCTGTACTGCACCTACAATGTTCATTGTATACATTAATTTTTGTATATGTGATTTTGTTTGTTTCCTCGGAGCTTATCTCACCGGGCCTCTACTGAAAATGGACATATATCCAGTTAGACTAGTCCGGTCAACAAATGTAAAATAAAATAATAAATAAATAACTACCATAAATTGCCAGGGTTATGTAAATCCACATTGGGTGCCATTTTAGTATATATGGTTGGGGTTATAGACCAACTTCCTGATAGCAAATGATGAAGCATGCTGACCTAGATAATTAAAACACAAAGCAAGCTTGGTGTGCATCTGCAGAGGTATAATGACGACATTATAAAGACATCAGGTAAGGCATTAGACACCAAATTAGTCCTTGTTCAAACTCCAATTTTGCCTTGAGAATATTATGGCATCCATTCTAGATTCAATTTCTGAACTCAGAAGACCTTTCTAGAAACAAAGCATAGAGAATTTTCAAACAATTAATTAAAAAAAGTGTAATAAAACTGATATTGACTAAATGTATCCTCCAAAACCTAAGTCAGACCTGGTAGCTAGGATTCTTTTAGGCACTAGGAAACCATTCTTTAGAATACATAAGCAGAAGGACGAAAAGAAGAAAGCAAACAATGTCACTAAATCTAAAAAAGGTCACACTATGTAAAACAATGACATTTTCTAGAACTCTAAAACCCATCATATTCCTTTTAAATCACACATGCTTCAAGCAATATATTTGTGGATAAAAATATCTAATATCTCAAACATAGTGGCAAAGCCATATGCCCTAACAGATAAGTCTTAAAAATCAAATGCAAAGTTTTTTGTTTTTTTTTAACCACGTCTTTTTTTTTGTTATAATTATGGGTGGCCAAATGGTTAAGGTGTTCGCCTTACAAACACAAGGTGCAGGGTTTGAGTCTCACAAGGGATAATTGGCTAGGCTTAAAAAATGGCTCACAAGGGCAGTTAGCCTAGTACTAATCTATTTATTTATTTGTCTCTGTCTTGCAAAGTGTTTTTTTCTTATTCTAAAATATGTAGTTCTTACTTTAGTTACATCAGTGGGCCTATATTTAATAAGTTTCATCAACTGGCATTTCTGTTTATTGTATGCTGAGCAGCTGTCCAATTACCTCCTGATTCCATATCATCCAGCCCTGTCTTTGGATGATACAGTATGGGGGAAAACATTTTGTAGTGGATCATCATGTTTTCTGTAGTCTGCAGCAGATTTTATTACAAAGTAAACAGAATGCAGCAGAATCCGATACTCAGACAATAAATCAATAAATAAACACAACTATATTCATCTGAAAAGTAGCAAAAGTAAGATGAAACAGGATATGATAAAAGGATATTATTCTTATCAAGATGTATAGGGCTTGGCATACAAACGTAATAAAACAGTTGCAAAAATCATTGTCTACCAATGGACTGATTTATCACTTTTAGGCATAAAAAATACTGATGTGGCAATCACCTCAATGACAGACATACTGTACAGTGAGTTTGCATGCTATAATGTAAGGAGTTAGTGCTGGAAAGAAAACATTTGGCATAATTTGCGCATCCATGACGATGAAGATGAAGTAATCATTCCAAATTAGACACCTACAGTGTGATAAGACAGCTGTTTACTATAACGTGACATCTATGTTATTAAACTGTATACCAAGAACAATAAAACTTTACTAAGAATTGATTTGCAGTTCATGGACTGCTAGAATTACGTTTTGAAATCCAGAAGAAGACATCTTATTTTAATCTATTCCAAGGTCATTCCACCTTATAGAAAATGGGATTAGCCCTATGCCCTGGCCACCATTAACAAATGTATGTTTTCTTCAAGTGTAATGACACCTGTACTCCACTTTCAAAGCACATAATTAAAGAATGCAAAATAATTAGTGTTACCCTATTACAAAGTGCTGGACTCCATATACCTACTCTTGTCATCTGAGAAGTTGAGTGATCTCACAAAACTCTCACCATCCTTCTTACCTTCATGCCAATATTCACCAAAGAGATTCCTACTTAACAAAATTTACAGAAATATTGCCTAATACCTATATCATGCTGTATCAATTAAAAACTATTTCCAAACCTCCTCAGCTGTACTTGCTCAGATTATAAGTAAAAAATACACAAATAAGTGTCACTAACTTATTAAATGTAACTACATTTTGTAACTATTTTTAAAATAATGAATGCCTGTCTTTAGACTTACAGATGTGATTGACTATTACTATCTTTTCTGATAGTATTCTTTGAATGTTGAACTAATTTTCAATTTTAGATGTTTCAGATGTTTACTATTAACGTCTTTCTGCATGATGATCACTTTTTGAGATTCCTAAATGTTGCATCATGTACTGTTTGAAGGTGCAAACAAACGCATGCATGCATCCATACACACATACATAGCAACAAAATGCAAGTGATAATCTTATTGGATATATGATGGCATAGGCTTATTACAAGGACGTTATGTTTTTAAACAAGCAGCACTTTCCCCAGTTTGTTAAAGGGGATCACCTTTTCTGAATTTGGTCACATTTCTGAATAGGTCTAATCAGCCCTGGGTTAAAGCCACATGTAGTATACCAGGGTCTAGCAAAGAGTTTTAACACCATACTGTATTTTGGCCATAAAAAGTGATGAATGAAATAAATGTATAATTTGTTACCATACAGGTAATTAGATTTCAACAATGCAGACTGTGAGTGTTGATCAAGTGCCAGGCCAAGCCTTTGAGCACCTACCTGTGGACAGGCGCTGAAAGACAGCTTTTCTACCATTTACGAAATTTGTGAGTACTGCTGCTATAACACTTTATCACAAAAAAGGTTGTAACATGCAAAATAAGAAAAATCAAAGGGTGTTAAAATATTGTGAGAAGCATTTGTGTATCACATCAGAACATGTGAGTTGTTGCTATAACTAAGTATTGTATAAGCACTGCCTACAAGGATGATGGACCTTTCAGATCCTTCACCAATGATAGACGTTTACCAGGTACCAGAATACACCTCTAAACACAATGGGCATTTTGGATGTAAGTGATTGGTGATATCAAATGTTATAATAGAATACATGAGGAGCAAAATTATGAATAAATGAATATATAACTGACTTTAGAATAAATCATTTTATGTTATACTGGCTTGATGAAAAAAATATTGATCAGTCCTAACAGAGACTTTTAAAGAAATCAGAAATCATAATTCCTATCCTCAGGATCATTCCTGTTACAAACAGTATTCAGAAGTTTTGTGATAAATATAAAATCAAAGGATCACATCCAGGTAACAAACTGCTGATGACTGTAAAACAGGATGTGCAATTAATCTAATATTGCATGAATCATGCTTCAAGATTACATAGTCACCTAAATCGTTAGTGTTCTAAAAATGATTTAGTCTTCATTATAAATAACTAGCACCAAGACAATTATGAATACAATTGATTTATACCTAAAAGTACAATAACAAAACAATAACCAATCACAACAAAATAAGGGTCATACTGCTAAATGCTAGGAACTTAAACCAAAAACTCAACTGCCTGGAAGCACTTATATCACTAGAAGGTGTAGATATCTGTACAGGCACAAAAACCTGGTTTAAGGCCTCAGAGAGTACTCTGGCTCTGCAAGGCTACAATGCCTTCCAGACCTTTAGATTGCAAAATGAACATATGAAAACCAAAGGAGGTGGTGTTTCAAACTATATTAGAGATAAATTCACCTAACATCTAGTTAGACTGGACAACTCCATGGAGTTACTCCAGGTCCAGGTTACTGTGGACAAGACTCCCATTCAAGGCCTAGCCAGTTATAGATCCCTGTCCATGAGTCACAATACCCACAAGGCCTGCTTAACCAAACTGAAGACAATCCAAATTTTATCAGATTATCCCACTATCAACTGGGAGATCTACTCTAGCCTAAACTCTCTAGCACAAAAGTTCCTTGACATTATCAATTCAAATGCCCTGGAGCAAATTGTCCATACCCCAACAAGTGGAACAAACATTCTAGATCTGGTCTTCACCAACATGTCAAACATGTGCACTGCTGCAACTGTTGGATCCTCATTAGTTAAAAATGACCACAAATCAGTCACCTTTGAACTGACACTAACACCAGAACTCACAAAGGGTGAAATCAGACTAAAAAACTTCACCAAGACAAACTATACCCTCCTAGGTGAAGGTATAAATGCATTCCAAGACCCACCCCAAGCTGAAAGTGATAACTACACCAAAGCATACAATAAAGCCCTGTGCAATCACTTGCATAAATGTATAAACTTGGCTCTACCAGATAGAATCAAAGCCAGAGCCCCAAGTAAAATCAAGCTGCCATGGTGGGCTTCCAGCATCAACAAACTCTACAATAAATTCAAAAAGTTGCTGTCCAAAAAAAGAAAGACAAGAACCCAACAATGGAAAAGTACCCTGCTCAGCCTTAACAGGCAAATAAGACAACTTGTTAAATCCTCCAATAACTCCTTTGAGTGAAACCTAGCAAGTACTACCAAGGACAACCATAAGGCCTTTTACAGATATGTATGTATGCTAAAGGGCAAGACCCAAGCATGTGCAGAACTGGTGGCCAACAGTATCACACACACACACACACACTGACCCCACAGAGATAGCGAGCCTGTTAGTGGATAGATATGGTAAAAATTTTACTCCTTTATCCCCTCCGAACTTACAACAAACCCTCCCCCAAACTCCCCTGCAACCTTACATATCTGAAGAGCAGGTTCTAAAAGCCCTGTCCAAGACAAAGAACACGGCCTCTTTGGGACCAGACGACATCCCAGACTGTCTTCTAAACAGGCTAAAACATAAACTAGTATCAACACTATACCCTTTTTAATCATAGTCCAACCACAGTCTTTGTTCCTGTGGAATGGAGAACAGCTACAGTTATACCCCTCCACAAAGGTGGCCCTAGCAATAGACCTAGGGAATTACATACCCATAAGACTGACCAGCCTCATCTGTAAGGCCATGGAATGTATCATTATGGACCTCCTAAATAAAGACATAGGTGACCTCCAAACCATGGATCCTACACAATTCGGCTTTGTGAAGGGCAGATCATGCCTGTTAAATCTGGTGTATTTCTTTGAAAGTGCGACCAAGACCATTGATGATGGCAAATCTGTACACACAGCATACTTCAACTTGGCAAAGGCTTTTTACACAATCCCACATTCAGGCATTACTGAATGTAAACCCCTTCACTGCAAGATGGGTTGCCAACTGGCTCACAAACAGGACACACACTATCAAAGTAAGTACCCATGAAGTGGTAAGAGCTCCGGGAACACAGGTTGACCACAACCTTAACTTCGACCACCACATGTCTCATGTCTACTGATGTAACTAAAGCTTTCACATAGCTCACTTGATTAGTAAAGGCATCGCCTCGAGAGCAAAAGAAGTTATAACCCAACTATACTTGGCACGTATCTGGCCCATAATTGAGTATAATGCCTCATTCAGTTTGTACCATACTAAGCACCTACAGCAATTAGAGAGGGTTCCTATTACAAGACGAAAGATGCATTCTTTCGAATGCATCCTGGTCGAACTGAAAAGACTGAAAAGGCAAAATATCAAAGCGGCTTTTAAGCAAATTCTTTCCACTTCGGTACTTTGCCATTTTCGGCACTGTAGTGCGATCTCGGAGTTGGTATATTGAAGTAGGGGGGGCTGTGGGGAGCACTTAATGTAAAGTTTAAACTGTTTTCTTTTTTTTTTTTTTTTTTTTTTGTTGGAACAGTGATTTTTTTCCCTTGGAAAAAAATCGCTGTTCTGACAGTTCGACATTGTAAGCTTTCACTTACATAGGGTTGATTAATCACCGTTTGCTTTTTTAAGAGTTTAGTGATGTAATATAGACCCATTAGAGAGACCTCAGAGATTTCTAACAAAGAAGATCAAGGACCTCCAGCAAGTGCCTTACATGGACCGACTAAAATCCATGTCACTGTACTACATATTGCATAGACTTCTTAGGGGAGACTCATGTCTGGCCTACAGAGCAATCCAAGACCTAAACCTAATGAACTTACTGCATATCCATAAATCAGATGGGTCTAGGGCTACCCATTCCATGGACTTAAATATGGCTTGCGACTTAAATAGGACATGCTGGATGGACAGATTTATCTCCTAGTGACTGCTACATCTTTGGAACAGGCTACCAATTCATGTAAAACAGAGCACCTCTATGGCACTGTTCAAGAGGAACCTGGATGAGTGGGTGGAGCACCATAAATTCTTACCAGGGATAGTGCCCACAACCCTCCTGAACATGAGCAGTCATCACTAAATGCAATCTTGGGTAATGACTAGTACTTCTAGGGTATTACATTGGGATGAAATGATTAGGCTTAAAATAAGCTCTGGGTCGATAGCCTAGTAATCTCCTATGATGCTCTGATCCTATGCAGATGTTATTTTTTTTTTTTTTTTTGTTTTTGTTTTTTTTTGTTGGGGATTTGCCCACTACATTTCCCAGCTTGGAGGGCTATACCACTAGACCTCATGTATTAATACACACTACATTAAGGATAGCTGTACTTTGATTTAATAAAAATTGTCCAAGATACTCTGATCTCAATCTTTATATAAAAAGTGTACTATGATACTTTATACTGTTAATAAGAGCATGAAGCTTCCCTGACCAGGAATTGAACATGGGCAAACAATGAGAACATCTCATCCTAACCATAATATGCTGCACTTCTGCCTAGCACTGAAATAACTGTATTTTGGTGTTATCAAGAAGGAATTTCTTACCTAGTTTAGACAAGTTTAAGAGCAGCATTCTAAAAACAGCTGCAAAGCCAAACATTCAGGCAGTGGTAAAAACCCGCTGGGTAATTTTATTTGATTTTCTGGGCTTCTTCAAGCATGTCTTCACATATTTATTTCTCTGTAGGTTTTCTGAAAGACCTTTTATTAGAAATAATGCACCCACTTGCTCTTATGTAATAAACTCTCTTGAGCAAACTCCAAAAAAACTTAAAAAGACACAAAATCACTGTAAAACTAAAAAACTGCTCCAAACCAAGACCAAAAGACACGGAAACCAAAGTTTAGTGCTTTCATTCAGTATAATATGCTGTGAACTTCATCAGAAAAACACTCTAACCACCCTAAAACAGCATTTAAATACTTAATTAGCAGTCACATGACTGAATAATCATAGTTTAAAAAGAAAGCTCATTTTTATAAATGTAAAAAAATACATACAAAAATCTATAAAGTGGAAATAGTAGAAGTAGAAAACGTAATTAAAAAGTTTTTTGTACATTCTAATAAATGTCATAAAATGAAGTTTAAAAAAACTTTATAGCTTAGTTTGCAAAAAACACTTTATGTTAATTAACGTAAAGTGTTTTTTGCAAACTAAGCTATAACGTTTTTTTAAAACTTAATTTTATGACATTTATTAGAATGTACAAAAAAACTTTTTAATTATGTTTTCTACTTCTACTATTTCCACTTTATGGATTTTTGTATGTATTTTTTTACATTTATAAAAATGAGCTTTCTTTTTAAACTATGATTATTCAGTCATGTGACTGCTAATTAAGAATTTAAATGCTGTTTTAGGGTGGCTAGAGTGTTTTTCTGATGAAGTTCACAGCATATTAAAGTGAATGAAAGCGCTAACCTTTGGTGTCCGTGTCTTTTGGTCTTGGTTTGCAGCAGTTTTTTAGTTTTCCAGAAACTCTCTTGAGCATTTTGAAAGAGTGCAAAAGTTTTCACAAAAAGAATACATGAAACTAAAAAACAATTATGACACCCAACTAAAATACCTTCTGCTGTCCTTGGTCTTGTGCAGCTTACTTTCAGGCAGCTTGTTTCCAGTTTTCAGTAGATTATCTGAACCTCCATTTGTTTAGGTAACTATGTTGCACATTTTTTCTTTCCTGTACATGAAATGAAAATTGGTTCTTGAAACTAGATAGAAATGTCATCAAAAAGGGTTCATTTATGGCAGAAAATTTTATAAGAGTATGCAATACATTACCTATGTATGTAAGGACAAAGCAGTCATTTATATTATTTTATTTTACATTTGTTTACCAGGAGTATCTGACTGGGCCACAAGCCCATTATCAGCAGAGGCCCATGAGAAAAGCTTCAATAGTTACAATAAAACAATATAAAGTAATACTTAGACACATAGTACATTACAAATTATTACATATGAAGTCTCTAACAAAGAAACATGTCATATGTACAAAAAGAGCACATATTATACATTCATTATTAAGCAAAGAAATGAAAAGGGTACATAAAATAACATAGATGAAAAATACCTTATGTGTAGGTTAAAACAAAAAGAATTCATAAGTATACCAAGATGTGACTGGAAAATAAGATTGAGTACTTTTAATAACAAAAGATGCATTTATGTGTAAGATAATGAATTGAAAAAGAGTATAGTAGCTGTAAGGGTTCTTAGTGATGTAGGTTTCTAAACATTATCTGAACCTGGGGTGCTCTAACATATTTTCCACATGATATCACTGTATTTATGATACTGCTTGTGGCAGCCACTGCACTACACATATTTCATTTCCTTTAAAGCAGGTTTGTGGTGCCATTAAGAAATGTTTTCCCCTCCTAAATAGTTACATTTCTATTACCACATAGGAAACATGCAGTGCAGTCGCACTAGTTATTAGTGCACATTTTCGATGTTTGATAATTGCAGTTTTATAGTAACAATGCTGTCAACAAGATTTTATTTTAATACAAATGTTAGTTGCTTAGTAGACTGTCTGAAATCCATCATCTTAGCTTGCAGACATTTGACTGGAGTCCTAGTTCAACAATTTATATCATGTGATGTTCTGGAATTACACAACATTCCCTTCACTTATTCAATATTCCAATCCATATATGTTCATCAGTTCCAAAAACTGATTTCTTTCTTTCTATTTTTATAAGTTCATAGGTGAGTACTAGGCTAACTGCCCTTGGGGGCCATTTTAACTCTTGCAAATTTCCCTTCCAAAGGTTATAATTAAACTCTACACCCTGTGTTTGTGATGCAAACACTAACCATTACGCCAACCCCCAATCCCCATATATCAACCCCTAACCCTCATATGCCACACTTCATCCTGGTATTAAATACCTCTACTCCTATCTGTGCATTACCATCTTCACTGTATTATGTCTGCAGTGCCAACAATATCAAAATAGTAAATCCTGCCAGCCTGTCAGAGTGAGATATGGCACCATTTTGCATTTGGAGATCTGCTTGTTAACCTCAACTGAACCAACTCCATTCATATGCTACACACATGTAGATCATTATGCATGCAGTGTCAATGGTGCAACAGGTAGCACATTCACCTTTGGTACAGAAGGCTGTGGGTTCTATTCTCACATAAGGTAAATGGATTGCTGTTACTACATTACAGCATAAGGGGTTTGCTGCACTCCTGAGTGTGCTGCCCTTTGGATAAGATGTTAAACCAAGCCCCCATCTGCCTGATTTGGTGGTAGCTCAGTTGGATGTAAAGATTCTATGGCACCAATTGAAAAGAATAGGGTAAGTTCCTGTACAAATATCACCAATAGCATAAATACCACCTTGTGTCTCCCCTGAAAAGAGACTACTAGTGTAGTAGGACTAACCTAATCAACTAGAGATAAACAAAATAAGTAATAAATAAATGTACAGTTCTATGCATGCTTTCCTAGGCTCTGCCAAAGACTAGGCAAAGTAATTTGAGTAGAAGATGTGTTTCTTACTGGCCTGTACCAGGGTGCAGAACTGCTAAGGAAAGTCCATCTGCCTATCAAATGCTAAAACTGTTTACAAACTGCAACCTCCTCCCAGTCTGGTTAGCCATCGGAGAATGGGAACACAAGTCAATCCCCAATCATCAGTAGCTTAATCAGATCAGAAAGATTATTGTTATCAAACAAGCATCATATTCTGGTTCCTCTTTAATTAGATGGCAGTATAGACTGAGCAGAGATTCCAATGAAATAAAGTGGTGTAGCCACATTGTCACAATGTATGCCATGGTGTACAATGTAGCCCATGAGAGGGCAACATTGTGGCCAGTTCAAAATAACTAAGAGCCCAATCTTCAAACACAACAAATGAAACAAATAGGGTACAGGTGAGTTACCAAACAGAGTAAACAGCATGGACAGTGAAGTATAATTGCCATATTACTGGCTGTCCCATGTAATGGTTCTAGTATGAATATCTTAGCTGTATTTTTAAATTGTATATAGTAGCTTGTTGTACAAACTTGAACATTCTGGCTACACTTCTTCTGATAGTAGTAGAAAATATTGCAAATCATCTCTAAATGGAAATGTCAGCCTCAGAACCAAGTATGTTCTATCTTTTGGACCATTGCCTCACAAAACGTCTTGCACGCATTGCAGCAGGGATAACTCCCATTTACTTAAAGTGCTGCAGACATCCCAAAATAGAAACATCTAAGTAATTATCTCACGGGTGGCCAGTTTGCTAAAAAAATGACATACTTTTCAAAAATTAGACATGTTCTGAATCTTTATAAGAGAATGAACATTTTCTGAAGTATTCAAAGAATTGTGAGAAATATTTTGATTCACCACAGAAACCAAAAACCATGTACAGTTTTAATGACCATTTTACATTTACTACCAGATGTGCTAATCTCTTTAACTCTTCGAAAGCACATTTCATAAAATTATGAGGAGAATGCCTATGTAAAAAAAGTGTTTCCACCAAAACATTGCTATATTTTTTCTATTAAGGTATTAACTAGATATGTGAATTACTGTGTGAGACAGAGGTATGAAAATTATCTTTTTATGTTTGTTACATAATATAAAGCTTCTGTTTCCAGAAATTCCAAATATCAAAGACAGACTTCCACTGTATAAGCTTAAGTAATGTACTCAGAATGTAGGGCTGTTCCTCCATTTATTATAACATAGGTTCACAATAATGTGGATTATATGAACTGCCCATGTCAAAAATATGTACAGCCTTACCTGTGGCACCTTGCTTTCTCATATATCAACATACTTCTCATAGTATGTGTATTTTGTTAAAGGTATACTAGAAATCTTGTAATCTTCTGTAGTTAGCACGGTCATTCCAACAGTGACTACCCTGCTGTACATCTCACAGTACTAATGTATGTATGTCTGTATCTGTCTGTCTGCATATGCACGTGTGTGTATTTATGAAAATGCGCGCGCGCGTGTGTGTGTGTGTGTGTGTGTGTGTGTGTGTGTGTGTGTGTGTGTGTGTGTGTGCGCGTGCGCGCGCACGCTCATGTATGTGAATATGTGTGTGTGCATGTATATGTGTGCATGTGTATGCATACTGTATTTTATGGGGGTTGGCATTGTACTACAATACTACTGTACTTTTCTACTAGCGTGCATTACACAGCCTTGCAGCTGCAGTCTGTACAAGGAGTTCAGTACAGCTTGCTTGAGACACTTCTTTAAGTCACACTGCTGCACTCTTCCTAGTACCTGCAGGAATACAATACTACCACACTGCTGTTGTTTCCTACAGCATCGAATTGACACAATGAGATGTGGCTGTAACATTTCTACAGTGAATGGCTATGTGTTTTTCTTCAATCAACCAGGTATACCCAGTAGCCCAAATTCCTCCTTCCCAATACACATGCCCTAAGTGGTGAAGTGACTTACTCAAAGACACCTGGAACCTGCAGAAAAAAGCAATTAAACAAAGGACTACTAGACAGATAAAGCTCCTTAGGTGCTCATAGACTTAATTCTATACATAAAATGGCCAGACCGAGTTTATTCTTTATTTGAGCAATAATCAGTGGCATACGTAGAAAAAAGTTGGGTATTCATACATAAATGCTAAAGTTAGGTCCTGACCACACAGCTCAAGGGCTCTAACAAAAGCACATCTGCATGAATATTGCACATCTGGCACTCCACAACTGATTATTTTTATTATACCTCGGCCATTTTAGGCACATTCTGATGATTTTTATTATATGTAGTTTTTATGGATGAATAATCTTAATAAAGATAATCAGTTTGTTTGAGTTATTTCTTATGTTTGTGCTTATTTGCATTGGCATTTGCTAAATGTGTTTGTTTCTTTAATTTGGGTATGTTTTATTTTATGTTTCTTTAGCTGTCACTCATTTATTTAGGTTAGGAAAGAGACGGCTTTAAAGTGTAAAACTGCATTGAGGCAACTGTTTTTAAATTGCATAAATACATTTGATATTGCATCTCTTTCATGACTGCCTAGGGAAGTATACTACTCTGTCCACATTAATCAGAAAAAAAGTCGTCCTTTAAAGGTCTGAAGGGTAGCTATTTCAAGACTCCTCTCTCACTTATTGCTGCAGTCAGTGATGTGGCTTGCAACTTATTTAGATCACAGTGTAAATGGTTATACTGTCTTCAAGACTGTTCAACTGCTCCTTGCAGTACCCTTTTCAAGCATTCTCATGTTCCTGAATATTTTTTTTATTAAACAGTCAACTTTGTAAATCAATTTTTAAAGTGAAAAGTGACATACCACTAGCTTGCAAAACAAGTTGCACTCCAGGAGAAACTGCCTCATCACTCCCACTTTATGCTTGCCGTTCATCTTAGCGCAATGATTTGGTCCAGTCATAAGCTATTTTGTAATCTGTGTAGATGGTTGTCTTACTTCCTGTTTTAGTCCTTTGCTCATGCCTGTGTAGAAGAGATGATTTTTTTTGTGACTATAAAATCCAAGTGAATCAGGGATTGCTTCAAATTCCTTCTACATGTATGTGCATTAAAAATAAGAAATGTCATAATTACTGTTGGCATATGATTGGCTGGTTGTGGTGATGCAGTGGTTAGTGTTGCTGCCTCACAGCAAGAGGTTATCTAGTTTGATTCTTGGCTGGGGTGCCTTCTGTGTGGATTCTGCATGTCCTTCCTGTGGTCAAATGGGTTTTCTCCGGGTGCTCTGGTTTCTTCCCACATACCAAAGACATGTTGCAGGGGGATTGGATACTCAAAATTGGTGCTAAGTGTCAGGGTGTTCATGGATGTTCCTTCTGTAAAAGGTTGGGTGCCAGGCTCACAACTTGACACCATAAAACCCACTGCCATTCATTCTGCGGATTGTTGTCCCACTGTGGTAAACCCAGTGGGAAAAGCTGAAAGGAGAAGAAGACTGTTGGCATATGATTAATAATCAGAAACAGTTTGCATAATGGTTAAAGTCTTTGTCTCCAATGCACAAGACCTCTGGCTATTCACTGTGAAAAATTTCCATATTCTCCATGTGTCTCTGTGGTATTCAAACCGCCACCCCCACCAAAAAAAAAAAATTGAATGACATCATAGTCAACAGCATAGAATCTAGCTGCTACCTATCGGAAGAAGAGTTATATAGACTAATCACTTCAGGCATCAAATATGAAGCATAAATGCACAGCATTTATAGACAGGAGGACACTGATCACAGACTGTGCAGAGTGTTAGAACTATCCACTCAAATGTGTAAAAGAATTGGTTCTAGGTGATTTGGTCATGCTGACTTATGTTGCCAAAAAAAGGCATTGTTATTTGGCAGTGATGTGGTTTGAGGACCCAATGTATGCCAGGGACCCATGCTAAAAATAGGAAGACTCTATATTCCTCTGTTTGTCAATATGTGCCCATGGTAAAGCCTAGCCAATTGATGTACAGTTACCCAGCTTAGGTTACCTCGGATATCTCTGCAGAGTGACGCTACATATAAAAACATTCAACCTGCCAAATATAAACTAGAACCTGCTGGAAAGCACTAGGAAGCCTGAAACTGATACAAGCACTCAACTCTCCTTGTCAATAAGGAGAAATTAATCATAGGCACTAAACAGCCTATAATTGCAAAGTACATTGCAAAGGTAAGGGAAAACAGCTCTTATACTTTACAAAAAAAGCACCTAAACAGGCATGTCCAAGGGTCAGCTTCTGGTGATTTGTCCTGTCCACCTGGTGAATCTGGGCATACTGGGGCAATGTGGCAACCACCTCATGTACACAGACAACCGTCTCCTCCTACCACCCAAGAGTACAACCTGCGAGAGATGCACTTACATAGTCAAACTGGAAGCAAAGCTCTCTCCGGCCAAGATTGTGCTAGACAGTCAAGAGGAGAAGGTTAACACCTGTACTACACCTCAAGCAACTCATAACCCTTCAAAACCCACACCATCAACACCCATACATAGCAACACTAAACCTACATATGCAGAGACCCTTAACATTAACCTGCCCAAGTAACAAGGACCTCCGAAGCTGAAATGCAAACAAACACCAGTCACAACCAAAGTGACACATAACTCACAACACCAGTGTACCACCCAACAACAGCCTCTAGGGCAAGACAATGTACCCAACACTTTAGTCATAGGTGACTCTATAGTCAGGCACACTGATGTCCCATTCACCAGGCTGAACAAGGAGAAAATTACAGTCAGCTGCCTGTTGGGTGCCAGGATCCGCCACATAACGCATGCACTCAAGTCACTCCACAAGTACAAATACGACTCTGTCATTATGTTGGGGTAAATGACTTGAGACATACCTCCCTGGACTACATGAAAAGAGACATGGAAGAGATCCCTGATCATGTGGCCCAGGCAGGTATGACCCTAGCCCTGAGTATTATCCTGCCTTAGCCCAGAATGATACCACAGTATAAGGACAAAATGATTGACATCAACAATTGGCTAAGCTTCTGGTGTCATTCAAAGGGGATCCAGTATCTGTCTGCCTGGGAAGATATGATCGGCAAACCATGATGCTTTGCCAGAGATGGTCTGCACCTGTCACCCCTGGGATTCAGGTTACTGGCTAAAGCTCTTGCCACCCCTCTAGTGCCTTTTTTAGGCAAGGTTCAAAGGACAAAACCACCACCATAACAGATACAAGCATGCAAAACCTGAAGATAATGCTACTCAATGCTAGAAATCTAAATCTCAAAATGCAGAGGCACTCCTAAAAATGGAGAACATCGATATCTGTGCAGTAACTGAGACCTGGTTCAAGGCTCCAGAGAGCACCCCTGCAATACCAGGCTGAAACTCTTACCACACTTTTCGGCCACAATACCAAGACCGAAACACTAAAGGTGGAGGAGTGTCCATATTCACCAAGGATATTCACATCTCCAGGCTAGTTGCCCAACACAATGCATCTGAAATTCTCCAGGTGCAACTAACACTAGGTAAGACTGCAATCCAAACTGTAGCTTGCTACAGATCCCCCACCATGCCCCAAGATTCTCACTGCACCTTTCTAAACATACTGTAAAATATTAAGATACAACCAAACACCTTAATACTGGGTGATTTCAACTACCCTGCCATTAACTGGGGAAACTACTTGGGTACCAACTCCTTTTCCCAACAGTTCTTGGAATTCATAAATTCCAATGCCCTGGATCAACTAATCCATTGTCCCACCAGGGGCTCCAATATCCTAGACCTGGTCATTACCAACATGGGAGATAGATGCTCCACACCAGTGGTCACCCCCTCATTGGTCAGGTCTGACCATAAGCAAATCACCCTTGACATCCACATCCCCCCCCCACCCCACCCCCCACCCCCAGTAAGGAAACCTCCTTCAAAAACTTCTCCAAAGCCAACTTCATGCTACTGAAGTCAGAAGTGACAAACTTCATGACACCCATGCAGATGGGATCTGAAAGTTCGACTGCAGAATCCTACACTAAGGCACTGTACGAGCACATCCAGTTGTGCATGAATCGTGCCATCCCAAATAGAACCAAGATGCTCTCCTCCAAAAAAAGGAAGCCAATCTGGTGGTCACCTGCTATAAACAAACTATACAACAGAAGGAAGAAACTGTTGCAGAAAAGAGGAAAATCCCAGGATGCAAAACACTCCCTCACCAGCCTCAGTAAGAAGCTGAGATCCCTCATAAAATCCTGAAAAGCTAGTTATGAAAATAAAATTGCCAAAGATTCCAAAGATAACCACAAGGCATTCTATAGCTATGTCAAGAATCTAAATGGCAGTGCTCAGATCTGCTCTGAGCTACAACAGAATGGCATTAAATATACTGATCCCAAGGATATTGCCAATATCCTGGCAGATCAATTTAGTGTCAGCTTCATCCCCCTCTCACCCCTTAAAGGGCCTGTCTCAATACCAAAAGATTGCCAAATTCTGGTAATCACGGCCACACAGGTAGAAACCGCACTCTCCAAAGCTAAGAATACAGCATCCATGGGACCAGATGACATCCCGGGCTGTGCACTACATGAACTACAAAATGAACTGGCACCTCACCTAAGTGTCATGTTTAATCATAGCCTCACCTCAGACGTCATGCCCACTGAGTGACGCACAGCTACAGTTATCCCACTCCACAAGGGGGGATTCACCTTGGATCCCGGGAACTACTGTCCCTTCAGTCTGACGAGCCTGATTTGCAAGGGCATCGAACGCATTATCATGGAACTTATAAACAAAAGCATTGGTAACATTCAAACACTGGGCCCCACCCAGTTCATGTTTGTGAAGGGCCGATCTTGTCTTCTGAACCTGATTGACTTCTTTGAATCAGTCTCCAGAGCTGTAGACGAGGGTAAGGCAGTCCACACAGCCTATCTGGACCTCGCCAAGGCCTTCAACACCATCCCCCACTATGGAATCATAGATAAACTTACTAAGCTGGGCATAAATCCCTATGTCACTCGATGGGTTGCCAGCTGGCTTACTGACAGGACCCAGACTGTAAAAGTAGCCGACTCCAAATTCAGCTCCAGACAAGTGACAAGTGGAGTACCTCAGGGTTCAGTCCTGGGACCACTCTTGTTTGGCATCTACTTCTCTGAAGTACAGGCTAACACTAAGGGACTCTGGCTAACAAAGTTCGCAGATGACTGCAAACTGGGAGCCATTATTGAATCCCCAAATGAAGTGGATATTCTACAAAAGGGCCTTACATAAACAGATGCCTGGTGCCAGACCCATGGGTTCAAGCTTAATGCCAAGAAATGTATAGTTATCCCCTTTGGAAAAAAACATGTACCCATGAGTTACCACATAGGTGGCAGTACACTAAACATTGAAAGTGTGATGAGAGACTTAGGGACACAGGTGGACAGTAGTCTCACCTTTGATAACCACATCGCCACAACAGTCATGAAATCCGTCTATGTGGCACACCTCATCACTAAGGGTTTTTCATCCAGAAAAAAGGAGGTCATTGTCCCACTGCACTCATCCCTCATTAGATCCATTATAGAGTATAACGCCCCATTTGGTATGTACCTCACAAGACATCTGCAACAGCTGGAAAGGCCACAGAAGTACCTCACTAAAAGAATCACAGGCCTAAAGCAGATGCCATATGCTGACCATCTAAAAAAACTCCAGCTATACTCTGTGGCATATCGTCTACTCAGAGGCGATCTCTGCTTAACATACAAGGCCATGTCAAACCCTGAGCTGTTGGACATGCTCCACTTAAAGAAATCCCAATCCCTCAGAGCCACACGCTCCAGGGATCTAAACCTTGTCATCACAATGAACAAAACATGCTGGAGGGATAGGTTCCTGACCCAGAGACTCCCCATCCTCTGGAATAGACTGCCCATACATGTCAAGCAGAGTGCCTCCTTGGCCCTCTTCAAAAGTAACCTTGATGATTGGATGGGCAATAGGAAATTCACCCCAGGGATCATGTCAGTCGCCCTGCTAGAAAGGGGTCCAGGGAAGTAATTAGTGTGGGAAGAAATAGCCAGGGAATTGTTATGGCTAGGCTTGTATAGGCCCTAGGGCCGATAGCCTAGTACCAACCTGTGAACCTATGAACCTATAAAGATGGCTACATTCAATATATGTTTAATGACAAGATGCAGCTTGGAAGTGGATGACATGGCATAATGATAAGGAAGAGGCTGGACACCCTGTGTACCAAGGAGACAAGATAAAAGGGCAGAGCACCAAAGCCAGTTGACTTGGAATCAAGAGTCTACTATGCAGTGGGAGGCAGACTAGAAATGTTGTGTGAACTATGGTGATAGAGAGTCTTTAGAAAACAGGGAGATGTCACCAGAAATAGTTATAGACTTATATCAATCAGACTCCATTGTAAAGACAGAGCAGTATTCATAATCTTAGCCCCACAATAGGGCTGTGATAACAAGTAAAAGAGTACATAGCCTCAGGACCTACTAGATAAAGTAGGATAACATGCTGATGTTGATAATAGGAGGTATGAATGGTCACATCAGGAAAGACAGAATATGATATGAAAACTGTCACAAGGGGAAGCAGCAGGAATAAAGAAAAAGATGCTATCCTAGATTTCTGCCCGGCAAATGGCTTGTTTGTAGCAAACACTTGGATCAGTAGGAGAGATGGTCACAAGATCCTATACAAGAGTGGCCAACATGCAACTCAGACTTCCTCCTAATAAGTAAAGAGCATTTGGGTGTTGGCAGAGATTGCAAGTCATCCACAGTGAAACAGTCAGCCTACAGCATAAACCACTGATGACCATAATTGGCTCCAAGCTTTAAGGTTAACAGAGCCTAGGCTAAAATGTTAGAAGTTGACTGGAGTGCAAGCACAAGAGCTCAAGGAAACTCTCAGGGGTCTAGCACCTCAGCAAAGAGAGCAAGAATGGCATCATTTCAAAACAGTGCAGGTGATGACTATAGAACATGCATGCATAGTAATGACCAAAACATGGGTAGGGAATGGGTTCTGCTTCTGGCTCTCTTCCACAGTCATTATACCTTCAGATGTATCATCAACTAAGAGAATGGAAAGACAAAATACCTAGCAATGGCAAACGTAGAAAAGGCAGCTTCTGCTCCCTGCATCTACTGTTTTCTATTATGTAATGTGTCAAGGTGGATGTTGCTTCTGTAGGCCTCCACTTAAAAGGGGGTCTTGCATGGGTCTGCTACAGTAGTAAATAAATGCAAATAATAAATAATAAATAAAATCTCATTAACTTCTTGCCTGTACTGAAACAGTTTGCTAAACAGTGGCACTAAGAGGCTCAGCTTGAGACAATACCAACTATTATACTGCTTTATTTTTGTACAAGACTTATTGACATAGAACAACAAGTGTATTCAACCATTTTCAGATAATCTGGTCTATCCTATTCAGCATCACATGGGAGTCAGAGCCTATGGAGGAAGGGAATCAGATCAGAGTATAGAACTAATAATGGACAGAATGTCAGTGCATTGCAGAGCTCCACAAAAGCAGATAAATATTGCATTCAGGTCTAATGTATGAAGTTAATGCACTGTTTTGGTCAAGCAACTACAGAAATAACAATGTTACTTTATCAATTTTTTGCATGAGAGCCATCACTTAATTGTATCATCTGTTACTCATTTGATGGTATATATTTTACTTTCTTAGATGTTGTACCGAGCTCCCATCTGCTTTAACTGGTAGAAGTTCAAGCAGATATAAGACATTCTATGGTACTTAGTGAAAAAGTATAGGAAGTTCTATGGTGCCTTGGCCAAATTTTCTTAGCAGTATAAATACAAGGACTAACCTAGTCAACAAAGGATAAATGGATATAATAAGAAAGCACAGAATGTCTGGTAATATAGTCATACATCTTATATGCAAAAGGTACTTATTTCCATATTTATGCAGAATTTCACAATACTATGTTTTATTGTTGCTATACATTTTTTCATGTTTCTAACAGTGTGGTTTATTGTGAGTCCAAGTGTGATTTACTAATATTACTTTTTCTCATTCCCTGCAGTCACGCATAGTAAAAACTTAATGAATGATTATTCTGCTTATATTTTATTTTTTTATTATTATTCTGTTTTTAACCTACTTAAACTTGTGTTTCTGAGTGGTGATGATACTGTACATTCCTATTATAAGTGGGAAGAGTTTTACAATTAAGTATACAAATGTCACATTAATTACCCATCTGTCTTTTGTTTCTGATAGTCTTTTTTTTCAAGAGCATGTGTTTGCATTTTCAACATTGTGAAGATGAGAGGTATGAAGTAGGGATGGCTTAATGGTGAACTAATATTATTTACTTGTTGCTAGTTGTCCTCTGAGGAACTTTTTTAAATGTAAATTGTCTACTTCTTGTCCTTTGTTTCTTTTTAATAATCTGATGACTGCCAGTTTATTATACGAATTCCTATTTATGGGTGTTGTGTCCAAAATGGCAGTGAGAAAGCAGCAACTGTTAAAAGCTATCTTTTTAAGAACTGAAGTTATTAAGTAAATCTTGATAAAGTAAACAGTGATAACTTTCTAAGCTTCAAATGTGAAAAAAATCCAGTCAGAAACTTACTTCAAATTATAGAAAACAAAGAGACCATAAAATGAGTTACTCAAAGAACAGCTTGAAATATCCTGCTCTAAGAAAAGAAATCCAATCTTTGACAGCGAGTATGCAGGCTGGCATGACAAAAATTGACAAACTGGATTTAAAAACTGACAATTTCAAGGAGGAGCTTAAAAGCCAAATAGATTCTTTAAGTAATTTGCTGAAATAACAAAGTATTCAAATAACTAGTATGGATGAAGCTTTAAACGATGATTAAGGAAGAATATTGGAAGGTGAGTCACATCCAGAATTTCTTTTGAAGCAAAATAACTGGCTCATTGAAAAATAGATGTTGTGGAAAACATACAGAGGAAGAACAACATAAGAATTTATGAAATCCCATAAAAAATGGAAGGAGAAAACATCATTAACTTTTTAACAACATGGTTAAGTAAAAAATCAAAACTTACCCGAAGCCTTGTCATTTGGAATAGAAAGGGCTCATATGTCTTTGGCTTTAAATCAGAATTTGGCTTTAAATCAGAAAGAAAGAAAGAAAGAAAAGAAAAGAAAAGAAAAGAAAAAGAAAGTGATCTTCCACAATCAATAATTGTGAAGTTCCTCTCCAGTATGAAAAAGGATCAAATATTGACCTCAGCCTGGGAAAGGACACTTATTAAAATAGGGGATAATATTATTTGTTTTGAAAATAACTATTTGACTAAAGTAATGAATAAAAGGAAAGCTTGCTTATCTCTAATTAAGGAACTAATAAAGAAAGGCATACACATTAACCTTTTGTTTCCTGCCAAACTAAAAATGTATCTACAAGAAGGAATTAAAATGTGTGAGTCTTTAGAAGAAGCAAAGGAAAGTATACACAAGAAAAATATCATCTTGTTATTAGAAGAAATGGATCTGGCAGCTGCAGCCCTAACTCCTGGAAGATAAACAGTAAATCAAAAAGACTTAAGAATAAATAGTTTAACTGACATAATTATCGTTTCAGTTTTGATGTTTACTTATCTTATTGGTAATATATGTTAAACATTGCCAAAATTTGGTTTGCATATGAATATCTTGGAAAATTCATAAGTAAGTAAACCTCTTAGTATGTAATTTGTATAAGTTTAATAACTTTTCTAACAGGTATATTTTGGTTCCTTATTTAAATCTGGAACAACAAAGTATACGTGTGGAAACAATAGATTACTTCACTCACTATTGGTTTAAATGAGATGAGACACACTGAATTAAGTGCATATTTATAATAGTTATGACAGCAATTTATATGTTAAAACTTAAACATAAGTTATATGTATAATTTTGCATTAGGAATAAAAACTATCTCTTCAACTTTATCCATGAAAAGTGTTTTTAAATATCATGTACACTAGATGAGGTGGTGCTCTATATTTTATTTATATTCTGTAGTTGTGGTTTTGCACACACTTTCTGAGCTGGAGGAGTATTTGGATGAGTTGCTATTCTTTTATTTTTTGTTTGTTCTTTGGTATGGCTGTGTCATGAAAGGGATCTGAAATGCTGAAACTGCATTGTTATGATGATTTTGTCATATTGCTAATGCATCATAATCAGTGCTTCATAAATTAGCAGTTCAAACTGATAAAAACACACTTGATAAAACATTTTAGTTTAGAGGCAGTCATTTAGCACTCAAAATGAAGTAAGATGAAGTTCATTTACTTCAGAAATATCTTTGGTTCCAAGCGAGTATATGGAAACTATGAGGAAGTTCACTGGAAATCTATAGCTTTGTGATGTCATCTCACACGGCAAGATAAACTTGAAGGTTGGGGATTTAAAGCACAAATGAAATGTAGTTTTCTGAAATTCTTTGCCTTATGGTCAGTGGGTTGGATTTTATGCTCCCTGGGGATATGGTCACTGTTGTCTGTTTTATGTGGAATGGAGGAGGCCATTGGGCATGGTTTGCAACAGACGGTATGTGATTTATGCATTGTTATTTCAAAGATGCAATTTACCATAGAGGTAATTATAGATATCATTGGAAGGTAACTGTGATGGAAAAGAATATTGCCAGCTTTTGTTTTTCGGAACAGTAACATCTGATAACACACAAACATGGGAGTCATCAGATGAGGGCAACAAGTCAGAAACTGAATATGCGGGATGGATTCATTCTGGATGAGAACAGAGAGGTGTTGTTATTGACTTAGAAATAAAAGTGTGCAAGTTTGATTGTGACAGAAACCCATCCACTTGTTCTGCTTTACTCTGAGTGATGAAGTCAGTGTTTTGAGACAAAACCTAGGTCATTGATGAACTGGTGCTGCTGTTTTATCGTGCGTTGTACAATAAACCTGATTGTTTTCCACCTTGGGCAGTTTGGATATCGTTTTTCCTGTGTATTCCTTGTTTGTAAGTCAGAATTGGTTTTTACTCTGAGTGATGTTTAACTCAAATGATTTTTATTTTGATGAAATCAGACAATAATTTAATACATTCATAACATTCAATAACTATTTACAGTATTTACATTCAGCCTGACAAAAAGGATTCAGATAAAAACATTTATAGTTAAATATTAAGTTAATATATAAACTATGATAGTTAGGAAGAGTTTGGTTCCATCTGTAGGGTATCAATCAAATTAAAAACTTTCCTCCACAGACTATTAACCAATGGCTTAGGAAATGTACTTAACTCTTTAGTTCTTTTCTCCATTAGTATGCATTTCTTCAGTGATGATAGGAATTCCTCCATTATGGGTGCTACATTAGAGTTCCATCTTCTAGTTATACATTTTCTGGCTATTGCTAACATTTTCCAAAACAAATACAGGTCATCTTTCTTCATAGGTTTATAGGTTCATAGGTAGGTACTAGGCTATCGGCCCAAGGGCCTATGTAAGCCTAGCCAACAAGGTTCCCTGGCTTATGCCACCCAAGTAAGTTATTTTCCTGTGCCGCTGTTGAGCAGAGACACAGAAGTGATCCCCAGGGTGTATTTCCTATTTCCCATCCACTCATCAAGATTTTTCTTGAAGAGTGCTAATGAAGAACTTTGCTTGACATAGATGGGTAGCCTGTTCCAGAGTATGGGAAGTCTCTGGGACAGGCATCTATCCCTCCAGCATGTCCTGTTTATTGTGCTGACAAGGTTTAGGTCCCTAGAGCGTGTAGCTCAGAGGGACTGGGATTTCTTTAGGTGTAGCATGTCCAACAGCTCTGGGTTTGACATAGCTTTATATGTTAGGCAGAGATCACCTCGGAGTAGGTGATATGCTACGGAGTAAAGCTGGAGTTTTTTGAGGCAGTCAATGTAGGGCATTTGTTTGAGGCCAGCAATCCTCTTTGTGAGGTACTTCTGTGGCCTTTCCAGCTGCTGCAGATGTCTTGTGAGGTACATTCCAAAAGGGGCATTGTACTCTATTATGGGTCTAATGAGTGTCGAATAGAGGGGAACAATGACTATTTTTTTCCTGGATGAGAACCCTTTTATGATGAGGTGTGCCACGTAGAAGGACTTCCTGACTACTGTGACGATGTGACTATCAAAGGAGAGACTACTGTCCCCCTGGGTCCCAAGGTCTCTTATCATGCGTTCGGTGTTAAGTAGATTGCTGCCTATGTGTTAATTCATGGGCACAGAGTTTTTACCAAAGGGGATGACACTGCACTTTTTGGCATTGACCTTGAGGCCATGGCTCTGACACCAAGCATCTGTCTCAGTGAGGCCTGTCTGTAGGATGTCCACATCATTTGGGGACTTGACTATGGCTCCTAGTTTGCAGTCATCTGCAAACTTCATTAGCCAGAGGCCTTCTGTGTTAGCCTGTACTTCAGAGAAGTAGATACCAAACAGGAGAGGTCCCAGGACGGAACCCTGTGGTACTCCACTTGTCACTGCTTTGAGGTCAGATTTGGAGTCTGCAACTTTTACAGTGTGGGTTCTGTCAGTGAGCCAGTTGGCAACCCATCTTGTGACGTTAACAGTATTACTGTTAACAATAGTTAATAAAATTAAAGACTTTGTCAAAACAAATATATCAGTATAGATAGCTTGAAAAAATGTGTTAATCTTATTCCAATATGGTTTAATATTAGTAAACTCATAAAAAATATGAGACCAGTCAGCATTAGTGGACAGATCACATCTCCAACATAACGCTGTTTGAAGGGTTAATTTTTGAGAGTTTCTCAGGTGTCAAAAATGATCTGTGTAGAAATTTCCAATGAAAAATCCTCCAGAATTGTGAGTAAGAAGTTAGTTTAACTGAAAATAAAATGTTTGTTTTATCTTCCATTGATAATTATACTTGAAACCCTTTAGTTAGATATTGCCAGTAAGAATCTTTAGGTGCTGTCTTATAGAAAATTGAAGTGTTATATAGATATGATAATTCATTCTTAACATTGATATTATTATATAGAATTCTAAAAATCCAATTTATAATTTTTGGTAGGGTTTTGAGGATGAGTTATGTATTATTCTACACAGATCCTTAGTGTATGCAGTGACACTCTGAAGAACCAACCAGTCATTAGGGGATAGGTCATAAGTTGACAATATACTTTGTGTGTTCAAAGCTTGTTGGTTTTCAATACATTACAACCAACAAAATAGGTTATTATTTTCCCATAAACCAAAAATCTCTCCATGTGTTTTACCAGGGAAATCCATTGTAATAGTAAATGGTATTAAACATCTATGCCACAGTTTTATATCTAAATTTGTGTTAATGAATTTTCTAAACACATCAAAAATATTGTTTGTTAGTGTTACGTTAGTTAATTTTGTTGTACTATACTGTAAATTTAAACTTAAATAGTGCCATATCTTGTTATCTTTGCCAGTTACCAAAGCATTCTTTGATAAACAAGTTTCATTCATTAGTATAATGGAGTGTAACTGTTTCCAATTGGAAGAGTATCTAGGATTTATCCAATTCGTCACTATTTTAATTATAGATGCCTTTATATAAGTTTCAATCTCTGGGAATTTTAGCCCCCCTTGTTCCCGTTTTCTGATATGATGAGAATATGCCACTCTATTTATTTTGGGGTACCATAAGATCAGAGCTGAAGTGATTTCTTTAAGGATTTTCTTTCCTGGTGGAAGTATAAGGGCTTGTGCTATATATAATATTTTAGGTAATAAAACCATTATTAGTTGTAATCTATCATAACGTGTTATAAACAAATTATTCCATTTGCTTATTAATGTTGTGATTAAATGTATGGCTTTAGCATAGTTAAGCTGTAAGGTTTCCTCTATATTCTTGCCTAGGACTATTCCTAAATAGTCTAGAGTTTAAACTTGGTTTCCAATAATATGATTAACTGGAACCTGTATGTTCTTTTTTTTTATTTAATAATAAATATTTTGATTTAGATTTGTTGAAGGATAGTCCTGAGATTTTTTGGAAATTTGTTGTTACTATATCCACTTCACCTAACACATCCTTAGAGTTGGGTAAGGTAAGTAAGACATCATCAGCAAACATCATTATTTTAGAAATATATTGGTCAGATATATTTAAAACTCTTCTCTTTGGGTAATTACATATTAAAATGGCAAGTATTTCTATGGCCAGAGCAAATAGGATAGGGGACATGTTCATCCTTGTCTAGTAACTCTAGTGATTTGGATTGCTTAGGAAGTAAAGGGACCTAATTTAACATATGCTAGATTAGTTTCATAGATTTTCTTTATCATTGTTATAAAAAGGAGGGGGGTCAAATAACTGTAAGACTTTAAATAACCCCAATTTAAGGAGTCAAAGGCCTTGTGAATATCTAGACCTATTATCAATGCTTCATGGTTTCCTCTATTAAGGTAATTTAGTAGAGTTAATACTCTTTTGATATTATCCTGTGTATGCCTGTTATGTATGAAACCAGTTTGATCTTCATTAATTATTTTAGATATAGGTATTTTCAATCTATTGACCATAATTGGCATAAATAGTTTATAATCAATATTGAACAAAGAAATTGGTCTATATGAGTTGCAATGATTAGGGTCCTTATTCTCTTTTAATATAGGGGAAAATAGAGAATATCTCTAAGAAGGAGGAATATTTGCTAATGTTTGAACTTCAAGAAAGGTTTTATGTAGGAGAGAGATTATAGAAGAAGGGAACAATCTATAAATTTCTATAATTAAGCCATCTATGCCAGGTGCTTTATTAGACTTACTTCCTTTAATCCCATCTATAATTTATTCTTGAGAAATAGGTTTTTGTAGATTTAACTTAAGTTCCTCAGGAATTCTTGTTATGTTGGGAACTATATTCTCTAACTTCTCACATGCATTTGTACTTATTTTATCTTTATGATGCTCTGCATAATGATAATTAAAAGCCTCCAGAATGTCTCCTATGTCTGAGAATTTCTTCCTTTTCCCTTCATGAAAGATACTATCAATGTTATTCATTTTGAATGTATCTTAACTTTCATAGATAGGTTAAGAAGATGCTTAGGAGAGGTAGCATAAGGATTTAATTTCAATTTTTCCATAGCTAAATGATGTTTGAGTGGGGTGAGAATGGCAGCACTTTTGTGTGTGAGGCCAATAATGAGGCTTTTTCACTGTGGGAGCATGGAGATTTGGAGATTTGGCTACATCCAAATATGTGTGTGTGCACTTGAGTGTGTGTGTATATGCATTTGTATCAAACTGTAAAATATCTGTTTTTTCAGTACAACTGTTATAGTTTTTATAATTTTAAATTATGCATATGATACTTGTTAGAATGCAGTCCAACAAAAAATTTGACATTGTATTGAAATGTACATTAAACTATTGAAAAATGAGTGAAAATGTATAGACATGCATATATATATATTAGTTTGTTATATGCATATGTGTATATATGCACATGTGTATATGTGTTTGTATGCATGTGCATCTGCTTTTATGTGTATGTATATAAATATGTATGTGTGGAGCTATATACGTTCATGTATAAATATGTATGCATATACTGTGTATGTATATGTGTGTGTGTGTGTGTGTATAGATAGATAGACAGATAGATAGATAGATAGATAGATAGATAGATAGATAGATAGATAGATAGATAGATAGATAGATAATCTATCTCAAGAGGTGAGATAGAGCAATAAGAGTTTTAACTTTACTTTTGGTTTAAAAAAACATGTGTGTTACATAAATTTAATTTTGTGGTAACTAATATTTGTACATTTCATCTGAAAGTTTGTTTGAAAATGAAATCTTTATTGTACAAAGATGGAAAAGATGTCATGAAATGAAAAAGGGACTGATCCATTTAGAAATAAAAGTACAAAATATAACTAAGAGAAGATGTAAGAAGAAGAGATGCAAACCTGTTTTATAGACAGACACATTTGGTTACATAGACTGAAAAAAACACGTGACTGCAGCTATCTCCATATGAACTAGAAATGGAAGCAAGATTAGTAGTATAGAAGAAAGCATGAAAGCAAGAAACTTGAAAATATAGGCTTTTGAAAATGGTACATGTTATAAATTATTTATCATAATACGTAATAACTATGAAATGTTTATTAATCTATACAAAATTGAACTCAACACAAGTATAACTTAAGCTATTTGTGTACATAACTAAGTTAAATAGGTAGGTATTCAAAGAATTAGTTAAAAATACAGCAAGTCAGTAAGATAGCTACAGATAATGTATTGAAAAGAAAATGAAGAAAAAATAAAAAAAAATGGAAAAAAGAAGAGAATGGGAGAAATAAAAAGGGGGAAAGAAACAAAGAGTTGGAAATATTCCAGATAGTAAATTAAACTTTTTAATCAGAATATGTATATTAAAATAGTTTACTTAAAAATGGATTATTATAAAGTTAAGAAGGAAAATACTAAAAAAAATTCTTACTAAATATTTTTAATTATTTGCAGTCATTATAATTAATTAATAATTTATTAATATATTATATACAAGTTACAGTAGCTTATGGCTAGGATTTGTATTGATGGAGAAGTTGAAGTCTAAATAATCTGTGTATAGTTTTAGAGAGGTTAGCAACTTTGTAACCATAGATTGTAAGATTTTAAATATGTGTTGGTTACATATTATATTGTATTGCTATTAATTTCTGAATTTGTTGATTTAGAATTTGGAAGTAAAGATTTAACAACAATAATAAAAATAAGCTCATTTCATTCTTAATTAATGTGACATGGTTTTCTTTATTAAGAATAGATACTTTTACTAAGATTTGTCAGTTTGTTCAAGTTATCAAAATCTTGAAATGAAAAATGAATAATTTAAAATGGATAACTATTGGCAATAAAAGAAGGGTGAAATACAATGTTTAAAATTAAACAAAAGCTGAAATATATCTACAAGAAACACATATAATAGAGAAGGATACATATTTGCTAAATAGCATACATTTAAAGCTTCTTGTTTCTTCTTGTTTTGAAAAAAAAAGAGAGGAAAAGCCATCTTATAGAGAAAATCACAAGTTACACCAAATATCCTAGATATATTTAAAGATCATAAAGGAATGTTTTCAGCTCTAGTTATTCAGTATAATAATAGAGTATATACATTGGCTAACATTTATTGGATTCCATGATTTAGCATAAAAATGGCCAAAAATTATCTTGAAATTTTACAAAGTGCATGGAAAGACAGTCTTATTATGGCAGGAGATTTTAATTGTATAGCAGCGAAAAAAAGCACTAGTTGTGGGAAAAATATTAGGATTCCAGCCTTGGCTAAGGTGTTTAATAAGTGGGTAATGAATAACAATCTAAAACATTTAGCTTTATATACAGAGAACAATTCTCCTTTTTATACTCATTATTCATATGCATATGTAATACAAACCCATATAGACAGGAAATATATCTTTGGATATTAACAATAAAATAAATGTCTTTAAAACCATACCTTCTCCACTATTAGGTCATAATGATATATATATATATATATATATATATATATATATATATATATATATATATATATATACATATATATATATATAGAGAGAGAGAGAGGGGCAGATTAAAGAATGGAACCCAGAAATTTCAATTGATAATGAAGATTCCAGTATATATGACGACATTAAAATAATTTAGAAAACACCCTTTGGAACAAATTGATGATCTCCTCTTTTTAATGATAATAAAGAAGTTAATAAAGTAATATTATGGGGCACTTTAAACATTCACATTAGAAAAAAAAATGGGAAGATGGTCCTATCATAAAATTAAAGAATGGGATAAAAAATAGCTGATATTCAACTTCAGAACTTCAGAAACCTAGAATAGAACAGCAAAATAAAGAAAATAGAGAAAAGATAATAAAGCAACAATAAGACTATTAATTTCCCAGTATCAAAATGTTTTAGATCATAAAGTTGAAATACCTTTAGAAAAGGTTAAGATTCATAGTTATATAATGTCACCAAAAAGATAACACACATAGACTGACATTACACGGTATACTTGAAAAATATAAAGGTCAGTTGTGTTATATGAATGATAATGAAAAATATAACTTTCCTAACATTTTGAATACTTATATATTATTTAAGGGAATATTACTTTAAAGAGGGACTCTCTGCATTTTATAAAATTACAACAAACAATAAAAATAGCTTTGACAATAAACTCTGGAATTTTATTGAACCAATATAGGTAAAATATCTAACAGAAAAATAAAACATTTTTTTTTATATTAAAATCTATTGGTTTATCATCTTCAAATTTATACTGGAAAATCTTCACATGGAAATATATCCATAGATGTTTTATCCCACCCATTCAAAAAAAATGTAATAAGTTAGAAAATTCTGAATTTCTGGAGACATGCTAAAGTATGTATTTGTGGACTGTGAACATTTGATAAGTATTGCAAAGGTATACATAATTTTTTAGGGCAATATGGACAAATAAATGTGATCTTCTAAGAGCAAAATTTTAGTAAAGGCTCTGATACCTTCTAAGTAGTAATTGATACTGTATGCTCTGCAGTCTTCCAGCAGTTGCTAGAAAAGTAATTACTAAAAATGGCAATCTGACTCAGTTCCTTTATTAAATGATTCCATAGATTTAGCCACTATTGTTTTCCTTCCTGTTGTAGATATGTTAAAATTAATAAAACTATTTGGGAAAAAATAATTCCTATTTGCAGTCTCAGAGGAACTAAAAAACATAAAACTTAAAAAATAAACGTTTATGAAAAAATGTTTAAATGAATACCAAATAATACACTGAAGTTGTTTACTTTAGAACTGTTGCTTTATATGCATAAAACTTCTGCTATAAGTGTATGTTTTAATGCTTTCTGAAGCTAATAATAACTTTGATGAGTATTCCTTTAAAATATAGGAGGGAATCAGAGTGCAAGGGGACCAGTGAAATGTAAGGATTAGGAGCAAGGAATGGTTCTAATGCTACTGCTAACTAAGGAACAAAGCAGATACACATGTAGTAATGATTGCTGAGAGTAAGCTGTAAATGAATGTGTAACAATGCACATGCTCTTACTTGTTTCTTTCCTCTGTATAAAATAGGTGCATGAAGTACATATCAGGTTGGACAACAGAAAAAAATGATGCAAGTAAAGCAGAAGTAAAAGCACACAATTATAAATTTCCTAGGATATCAGGAACTTCCTAAGCAATGTACTACATTGATAGTGGCATAGGATACTACTGCATGCAAAAATTATAAATGTGTCTTCTGTGCCATTTTGTGGTGGAGGTGTATTTTTATGTTCTGTGGTAACACAAAAGCAACATGTTTAGTCTGATAGTGATAGCACACATAGATGCCTATGTGGCTAGCAGAGCCCAGACACAATCCAGACATCTAAAGATCAGTGCAAGTTGAAATTAGGGCCACATGGGGAGTACAGAACCTGTAGAGTGTTCTGGTAGGAAATCAAGTATGATATGCAAGTAAACAGATAACATATGGCGTTACTGTATCTGTCACTTATACCACCATAATGCAGATATGGAGACTAAGAAGACGACACAGAGAGTAGGTCAGTCTAATGTTACTGATAAACAGCTGACAAAATATTAGTAAAAAAACCACACATTTGAAATATTTTGACAAATGTGTGATTAGAGAGCAGAATGATGACTGATGCTTCACTGACCATCATTTATAGGGTTTTGTGTACCCTTATGATGTGACTTTGAGATCTCTAATATGAAATGACTGAAAAATTCACTATCTATGACAGTCTGTTCAAATCCTCTTAGGACATTATCTCTGTTTTTAACATTTCATAATTTTTAAACACTATTTATGCATTCCTACCAATGGAACTGTTTATTTTCTGTTATTATATATGTGTTATATTATTCTACTTGTGAAATGTTTAGAAATTAAGCATTCAATACTTTAATAATAATATTTTTCTTCAATATTTTGCACAGCTGTATCCACATCCTAGCAGTGGACAACCTTGCCAGTGCATTTGGATCCCAGTGTATCACATAGGTGATGCAACTCAGGAGGGACTACATTCCCTAAAGTCAAAGTGACAACATTCTTAACCATTTACCTGAATGGAGGATTCACTTGGATGGAGTCTGTGCCTTTCCCAAATGTTGATGTGTGTGTCGGGAGGGGCAAAACATCAACTATGATCCCATCAGCCCCCTCCTCTTTCCTTTTTATTTTACCAAGTAATTCCACAAGGTCTAAGTACAAGTTTTAGGAACAGTGTGGGAGACTCTTGCATCCAGACATGTCTGGCACATTTGGGGTAGTGAGCATCTATGTGCCTCTGCAGAAGAGTGATGTATTAGAAATTCCATAAAATACTTACTGCAACAGGCAACAATAATGAAAGATATTAAGAGTAAAGATAAAAGGGTTATTTACAATTCTTTTCTGACATACAAAGTCTCCTCTTGTGGTGCAAGCAACAGCAATGTGAGAAACTAGAAGACACTGTTGATCTATAACCATCTGTAAGCTTAGATGTGAGCCAATGATTGGCTGACAGAAGAATGTATTTATGTCAAGAATAGGAATTTTTACTAGAGTTAAACACAGCATGCAATCCAGTGTCTCCTTGCAATGTCCATCAATAAATAAACACTCGTCTTTGAAAAAGATGATCAAGAATATGAATCTTATTTTTAACCTTCAAACAAAAACAAAAAAGAGCCCCATATTTCCACAGGCATTTTCCTTTATCATTTCTGTTGTTTTCCCATAAGCTGTTGTTCTTGTTAGGCAGTGATGGTGGATTTTTGTATCATTTTGTCAATTACTAGGATAAAAGGAATAGCCTTATTTCATTTGTTTCTATAGTTTATCCATAAGCTGCTGTGCTTCAGACAGCTTTGATTGATTTTTGTATAGCATTGTCAGTTCCTAGGATAAAAGAAATAGGGTTTATATTATAACAGCGAAGTAGTAAAACATTGAATGTTATAATATCAAACCCAAAACAGCGAACGCTGAAAATAGCGAAGCTGCAGAACATCAAATTATTTCCTAAGGAAATAATTTGGTGGGCTGTTTCTGCCACTTTGCTATTTTCTCCACTGTGGTGAGAAGGTTATGGACTGGGTTAAGGTAAGTGTGTGAATGGACCGGGTTAAGGTGAGTGTGGGAATGGGATAGTTAG
Source organism: Protopterus annectens (assembly GCF_019279795.1). Lineage (NCBI taxonomy): Eukaryota > Metazoa > Chordata > Ceratodontiformes > Protopteridae > Protopterus > Protopterus annectens. The sequence continues at coordinate 879,244,213 of NC_056729.1, forward strand.
GGACCTTAGGGTTAGGGAGCGGGTAAGGTGAGTGTGTGATAGTTAGGGACCTTAGAGTCAGGGAGCGGGTAAGGTGAGTGTGCAATATTTAGGGACCTTAGGGTTAAGGAGTGGGTAAGGTGAGTGTGTGATAGTTAGGGACCTTAGGGTTAGGGAGCAGGTAAGGTGAGTGTGCTATAGTTAGGGACCTTAGGGTTATGGAGCAGGTAAGGTGAGTGTGCAATAGTTACGGACCTTAGGATTAGAGTTTGGGTTAAGGTAAGTGGATAGATAGTAGTGTATGTACGGTTTAGTGTAGGGTTAGAAGTAGGATTTTAAGTGTATATGTTTGGATTAATTTTTTTGGTGTGCTTGTGTTGTGTGTGTGTGTTTTTTTGTTCTGAGATTTCGATTATATCACATTTCAACATTTCAAGTTCGAGCTTATGGTGTTCAATGTTTTGGGATTTCGATTATGTGATATACACCCAAGGAATACGCTTGTTTAATTTGTTTCTATTGTTTATCCATAAGCTGTTTTTCTTCATAGACAGCTGTGATGGATTTTTATATAGTATTGTCAGTTTCTAAGATAAAAGGAATAGGTTTATTTCATTTGGTGTTATACCATTGTGTTTCATAGCCAGTGCTGCAGTGATCTTTGTGCTCTTATGCTGGTAGGAGAAACAGTGAAGAGTGGTAGAGCTCTTTAGGAGCAAGAAAATGTTAACACTGCAGAAATGCAACTGTCCTGCATCCCAATGGACAATGGTCTCATTTCAGTAGGTAAAGGTGATGCTACTGGAGAATATTGTGACAAGCTATACAAGAACTTGCTGCAGCAACTCAATGCAGTCTGCAGTCAAGACAAGACTATGTTGGAATGGTACTTCAGAAAGACTGACATGATTGGCCATTTATCTTAAAAGATACTGGATGTAACAGATGGGGATGAACTGTTAACTTGGCAGGTCACAGAGTCTTTTCTTGTATCCTTATCATGAACTGATCTCTAAAGAGCCATCCTTGGTAGCAGATTAGATGCTGGTGCAAGGGAGAGTATGATGCCTCAGACCCCCCCCCCCTCCAGCATGATCAGTATTGTAGTATTAAAAACGACCTTACTATATACCACAGCTATGCTTTTTTCTTCATAGATTTGTCACCCAGTGTTTTTTTTTTCTTGACATCTTCAAGCTGCAAGTCAGATGCACATATGATTGATTAGCTCACATATTTTTGACTATGGATCACATACATCTTCATGAAAATGCTTTTAAAATGGTGTAATATCATTTAATGATGATGTTGATATTCTTTCACAGGCAAAGCTCTGCCTAGCTATCCCAATTTGAATTCAAATGGCCAGGACTCATTGCCTGTAACTGATGTGGGCACTGCTCAAGTATCCAGTTTTGCTGTTGTCTCATAAATGTAATATTTTCATGTGATACAGCTTTTTAACAAACATTTCACTTTTATAATATGTATGATGCACAGATGCAGTCTTTACACATCTGTTTTATTTTTGTGTATAAGTATTCATAGTGCACATTCCATTCATCTGTTCAGTAGACCTTTTTTTTTGCTTCTAGTGTTTATAACTGATTTGTTTAGACAGACATTATCCCAGAAACAATTCATGTTGCTTTTTTGTAAACTCTGAAAATGGTAACCTGGAAAATTATATTCTGACCACTTGTTTGTATATATTATGTATTTTTGACAAAAAAAATATTACTGAGAAGATGTTTGGCCTATAAATAAACTTCAGTTTCCATATTGTTCAGTAGTCTCAATAAACTACAGAGCTGGCCTAAAATAGTATTCTTTGTTTCTGTTTTAAGAGGTACTTCCTCATATGGCTCTACAAAGTATAATATTATCCATTTGTTAACCAGATGGTCTCAGTGGACACATAGTCCATTTGCAGGACAACCCAAAAGCACTATCTGTTTTAATGACTTGGTCAAGTTCACATAGTAGACTAATGAGAGTTGAGACAATTAAACCTTATATGAAAGGAACTGCGGTGGTGGTGCTGCGGTAGCGTTGTCACCTCACAGTTAGACGTTGCCCGTTTGATTCTCAGTTAGAGTGTCTTCTGTGTAGCGACATGCGTGAATGGGCGTTCCTTTGTTGAAGGTTGTGCGTTAGGCCCGGCAAGCCAGTATGTAAAAATCTACTGCCAATCATTAGCAGATCGGAGTTCCGCTGTGGTGACCCCTAACCGGGAAAAGCCGAAATACACAAACAATGAAAGGAACTACAGCTCCCAGCCTTAACTCCTGTGCCACAATAATGCCATATTATCACAAAATGTTCAGTTAAAAGACATTTATGATAGATTCCCTGAAATGAAGAAAACATTTGAGACATCTGTCTATACCTCAGTTATACATAGATGGTTTTACTGACTACCAGGTATTATGTTCCTTAAACTTGTCAATAAGATTACCCTCTAAAAAAATCACATTCCAGGAAATGGGTGTGGTATCATGAAAAATACAAGCATACTACGTAAACACACTGGTTATAATGCAATCTGTGCTGCCAATAATGCTTTTACCAAATGGTATTTGCCAGTTATATAAGCACTGTAGCCTAAAATTAAAAATTAATGTGTATTACTTTTCTCGCAAGATAAAGACAGAATGTGTATTTCTCTTTTTACACACCTCACTCACCTCTCCTGCTGTTCATACCCCCACAAACATCCATACTACAAGCAGTAGCAAAATTATTATCATACGGGAAACATGAACAGATATTTAGTCTTGGATGGTGGTAATTTACACATTCATGTGCAATACTTTGATGTCATTTGATTTTAAAATGTTTGCAGCTGTTTTGCTGCCTACTTTAAACTGCATTTATTGTTTGTGACTGTGTTTTCTGCAATGCCTGTTTATAGTACTTGAACAATTTTCAGCATAGGCATTTGCTGGCATTTGTGATCAGCTTACATGAACTGCTCAGAATTTGGCATCCTTAGCAAGAGATCTGAAGTCAATCTGAAAAATATCCAAGGCATCCTGTGAATCCTACTCAAAAATAAGTATTTTTATAATCTTCTTTGTACATTTAAACTGTTTGCAACTGTTTTGCCACCTACTTTAAACCGTATTTATTGCTTGTGACTGTGTTTTCTGCACTGCCTAGTTACGGTACTTGAACAATTTATAGCATAGGCTTGATTCAGACTTGCTGAATCTAAACTGTTTGGCATTTTCTGGGCCCTAAAGCCAGCCATCGTACATTAAGAGGGCCCTCCTGTACCCTTGTGGCAGAAGATTGTAGTCAAGGACCCATCTAAGCTGGGGATTGTTGGAACAAGGCTATGTCTTGAGCTTTCCTATTGGTTGGATTGTTTGAAAAATGGTTTACTTCGATGATATTTAAACACAGCATTTGTGCATAGCTGCACAGCATGCAACAAGGGTTAGCACTGCTGTGTAAAGATGCAAATGCTAAAAAAGTAAAATTTTCCCTAGATAACTGCTAGGGAACCCTGCTAAGCTTACTTGCTTCTCAGCATGCAGCACAGTTGTGCACTGCTGCCCAGAGAGTAACCCAGCTAGGGTTTGTGAGGTGCCAGCGCAGGTTTCTACCACTAAACCTTTTATAGATTAACTGATTTTACTAGTTCTACAGAAGAACCTAGTCCATTTAGTCCACCATCCACCACTTATTACAGAATGCACCTGATATAATGGAAGGTCAGTTTCCTACCATTTCTCCAGCCAGCCTGATTGACATGGGCATTCTGAGGCAAAGTAGTAATTGCCTCATGCATACTGACAACCTATTACTCCTAAAACATGCAAATGCAATATGTGAGAGATGTATGTAGACTGTGAATCTGGAATGAGTGCTCTCTCCCTCACGTAGCAACAAACCAAATACCAAGCAGGTTGTCAGCACCCACACTCCACATTCCACACATACCAAGCGTACAGCACATAAACCCACATATGTAGAGGTCCTCATTATCGGTTCATAGGTTCATAGGTTCATACTAGGCTATCTGCCCTGGGGCAATTATAAGCCTAGCCCGATTCTGTATGGCTTACGCCACCCCTTGATTTGAGTATACTGTGCCCTTTTTAAGGTTTAGTTTACTGTGCCTCTGTCTAATAGTGACACGGGAGTAATCCCTGGGACAAACCTACGATCCCCCATCCACCTATCGAGATTCTTCTTGAAGAGATTCAGTGAGGTGCTCTGCCTCACATGAACTGGAATTCTATTCCAGTGCGAAGGGAGCCTCTGGGTTATGAACCTGTCCCTCCAGCAAGTTCTATTTATTTCTGTGCTGAGGTTCAAGTCCCTCGAGCGTGTGTCTCTAAGGGATTTAGATTTACTGAGGTGGAGCATGTCCATTAATTCTGGATTTGACATAGCTTTGTATGTCAGGCATAGATCACCTTGAAGTAGGCGATATGCAATATTAGCAATATACCAAAAGAGCAAACACCTCTCAAGCGCAAACCTGCACACAATATGGTCCCAACAGCACCCACTACACATAATAGCACATGCATCAGTGTCTCAGCCAATAATCCCCTAAGGCAGAACATATCTAACCAAAAGGGTTAAGCTACTTAATGCTAGGAGTCTAAATTAGAAACAGCACTCACTTGAAGCACTTGTCATCAGGAAGAGGCTGACATAGTTCAAGGCCTCAGGGAGCACCCCGGCCATGCATGGCTATAATGACTTCCACACATTCAGACCACATAACAAACATTAAAAAAAATAACACAGGAGGACGAGTATCAATCTTCAATAAAGATAAATACACCTCTAGACTGGTTAAACAGTATGACTCAATAGAGTTACTCCAAGTCCAGCTAACTGTAGGAAAGACTCCCCCCACATCATTGTTAGCTATAGGTCCTGCACCATGAACTACAAAAACCACACAGCCTACCTGGACCTACTTGAGTCACCCTGAGTACAGCCAAATACCCTGGTCATAGGTGACTTTAACTATCCTTCCATCTACTGGGTAACATATATGAGCACAAACGTCCTCCCTCAAAGGTTCCTGGACTTTGTTAACACAAATGCTCTGGAGCATATAGTCAGCACACCCATAAGGGTCTCTAACATCCTTGACATAGTGCTCAGCAACATGGGGATCACTGCGCCACCCCATGTGTGGGGCCCTCCCTGGTAAAGTCCTATCATAAATCAGTCTTTTTCAAAGTAACATTCGTACCTTACCCTCAGGAGCAAAAAAAGTAAAAAAATTTTTCCAAAACAAACTATAGCATACTACTGATGGCATCTGTGATGCCCCATGCACAGGCCCAGTAATCAAAGAGCCTCAACCCTCACCACTAACACCAGTAAGGAATGTGCAAATTGGGAGGATAGCAAGTACACACACAGTAAAGTACAATTTCCCTTAAGAGTACACAGAGATCACAGTCAGTCTGGGGCTGGTTTATTCCTCTTTCTCCAGCTCCCCAGTAAGACCCCCCCCACTGGCACAGCTGGTTAAAATCTCAGCCAAGTTGTCAAGCCAAAATCTCCAACACCCTCTCCATCCAACCAATGCTTCGTGTCCTTGCCCATGTAGCTGACACACACACACACACACACACACACACACACACACACACACACATACACACTCACACACACACACTTGGGATTTGATTTATATACAAACATACAGACACCCCTGGGGAAGGCTGGCAAAGGTTTACTAGCTATGCTCCCTTCTGCCGAGACTATAAGGTAGTACCAGCTGCCACCAACCATTCTTATCAGCTACTATAAGGCCCTTCCCAAAATGTGACCAATTCTACTGTGTATTGTTACTATTACCCAAATGGCAAGTCTGTCCAAGACTTTTAAGGCTATTTAGGAGTGGCCTATACAGTGTCACCAAATACATATGCAAGTACCCTAAGAGTTTAAATGTCTCTAAGCAAACCAGCCATAATTAAAAGGTTTTAATATATTTAATAATAAATAATAAAAGCACAAGACAATACTCAATAACTTAACACAGTAACAACAGAGTTCAGAATCACAGGAAATACTTTAAAACAACATTGCAGAACAGTCTCAAATAAATACAGAAAAAATCTAAACTAATCTTGTTATATTCCTATCCATCTCTAACAGAAATCACTGTAATCTAGTACTTACTATTAGCACGGCAGAAGTGCTGGTGAGACGATGTTTCTAGATCCAAGACAAGATGCAAAATGCACAGACTCACTCTCTGAAATAGTTCTTAAATTAATAATACACATTACTGCTGGGTTAGCTGGATGACATCACTATTTGACACCTCTCTGTTCAGTTCCCAGGCTAACAGAAACTTAAAATTTAGCACCGCTGTGTCAAAAAAACTTATCTTTTAGAAGTTTGCCTGGAACTGGGAATTGTAAAACAGTTGCACACTTTTACCTTTGAAACCTATAATTATTTCTGTTTCCAGACAACAGAAAGAACTCTTAGCTGTAGACATCCTGTCTCCTAGCTGAAACTGAGAGATACCACAGTCATAAACAATTTCAACTTATTGTCTTAGAGTTTTCCAAGTTAACTCTGTATGTCCCAGCTTCTTACTATCAAAACATACATTTGCATAGGCGTATAGTTCATATACATTTCTGTTCTTTTTCAGTAGGGTACACTGTGCTTACATTCTTGAAGCTTGGTACATAACATACAGTTTAACATACACTTCTTCACCAGCAGTTCAATATACACACAACATATAGCCCTCCTACATTTGTGAGACAAGCATACAAACCATATTACTATTCACAAATAACATGGAATTATTTACAAAATTCCAGTTAGCTGGGCTGGCAGACTTCAAAACATCAATAGTTTCAGGCCCCCTGCAAACACTGACAGCAATGACCCCTATACTGAAGTGTACACAAATATCCTGTGGCCAGTCAATGCACTGTAGCACACAACCTGGGTATGTTAATGCATGTGTCTGTTCATAGCTCATAGTCATTGTCTAGATACTGCCTCTTTGCCAGAGCTGCAATGTATTGCACTTACTTCTGCCTTGCATGCATTGGCAGCTACTTTTTTCCAATGATTCTGCACTAAATACCTTCTCTTCTTCTACTGCATGTCTACCAGGCAGTGCTGTGATGTTCACCAGCTGTGGCTATTTCTTATGCAATAACCCACAAGTGGGTGTGGGTATATCAGGATTTACCCATGGTTGGTGTGGTTTTATCATGAGAGTGAAAGCTAAGTGATTAAACAAAGCCAACCATGGGTAAATCCTCATATACCTACACCCACGAGTGGGTTATTGCTATTATACAGTGACATTATTTAAGAAAGAAATTGCTTACCCTTCTTAAATAATGCATTTGTATAGTAGTGGTGTAGTATTCCTCTGCATTGCTTCCTGTTGTTCCCAACTTTTTGATGTACTGCACATGCGTATGGGAATCATGTTCCCACACATGTACATTGGTACTGTTGAAGGCAAGCAACAGACAGAAGAGAATCTCTGTTGCTGTCATTTTTATGTTGAAGAGTAGCACTGGAAAAAAGAGGATCTCTAGTGCTGTTTTATTTGAAAAATAGTAAAGCTATGATGCAAAACTCTGGGCATTCTAAAAATATTTGGATAGCTTAGAGGTACAAGAGTCTGACGAGATTTATGGATGGATAGCACAGAAAAGAAAGAAAATGATGTACATTTCCATTTTTTTTATTTTTTTTTTTATGAAGATACTTGATTTTTTTCTTTTGTTTTCCACTGTTCTTCCATAGTATATGCCAATAGAAGGGTCTTGACAGTCAATGGTACTTTAGCAGCCGAACTTTTTACTTATTGGTATATGCTTGATTTACAATGGGTACGCTAATTTGGCAATCCGCCAACTATGCTCATTTCCAAATAACAATGACTTGTCATTGTATACTTTACTATAATATTATGTGACAAGACACACACTAAAAATGACTAACTGCAGGTCTTTGTTGTGGACCACAGAGTGTCAATAGATGCATTCAAATAGTGAAAAGGGCATCCCTGTAAACCAAAGTATATGTTCAGTCACATTCTGTGCTGTGAATGCACATTGACATATTCCATCTCTCAACTATGCTCTGGGGTGGTTTTGGATGGAGGTTATCATGCAAAGTTCCAAAGAATATCCTTCACACACCACAGTGAAGGCCGTTATATGTTTCCAGCCATCTAAGTCAATGGGAACAACATGTCTGGGTCTATGCAGCTGGAATTGTTTGCATTTACCAACAGCATGACAATATGGAAAGTCTCCCCATATAAAACACTGGTAAAAGTTGCATGTGTGCCAGATGTCAGAATCTTGGGGAACTGCTGGATGGTGCAAAGATACACTGTATAGAATACCTGTTGATTGAGCAAAAGCCTTTCCAGCTGATATGCCAGAAATCATGTGGATCAGATGGGGCCTTGATAGCAATGCAGGTGCCATCAATGATCCCTAGGACCTGAAAGAAATAAATGGATTATGCTATAGGATATCTGCACAGCAGGGATTTTCTCCTTTGTTTTCAGTGGAAACAATATGTGCTCCTCTACATACTGCAGCATCACATTATGAAACCATTGTAAGATCCATGAGGGATGTGTCTTAGTGGATGTTGAAAAGTCTTGGTATTAAGAGTAGTTAATCCTACAAAAATATTCATTTTCACTTGGTAAGCAGTCCCTGCATGTCCCTTGATTCTATGTATATATGGCACTTATCTACTTACTCCTGTAGAATGTGCCTTTCAGCACAGTAAAGTTTGATGATGTCCTGGTTTTTGGAGGTGATGGCATGTGTGCCACTGGAGGACCTGTCTGTGATACAGAGCGATGGCACACAGCATCATAGACATCAAAGACACTAGCTCCAAGAGTAGCAGAGTAGCATTGTTGAAGCTCCTGTACACTGAGAAATTGTAGCATTCAAAATAGATGTAATGCTTTGTGCCAAAGCTATAAATCTTTAAATCACTCCACAATGTTTGATTTCATCATTTTCATATGAGAGATGTCTCATGAGTAGCAAGTCTTTCATTTGCATGGCATAATACAGTCATTTGCATACCATGAATACTTGTGTTTATGAATTGTCCCTCCTCGCAGGCCACTGTTCATCATGCTATTTCATTAAATTCTGTGTGCTAATTGTTTCCACTACTCCCCATCATGGCTAACAGTGTACTGGTTGTGGAGCTGATAGTATGTAATCCTCTGATAGATTAATCTGAGATGTAACAGCTAATGTCATTCAACAATGTGCTCACTGAACGTAGAGAAGAGCATTGAAACCTGATTATCAACACTTTGGATATATCTGGGCGACCTAGAAGAGAAGATAAAACAAAAGAGGGTAAATTTCTGAAAAAAATCATGAAAATATTTGGTATGGAAGATGTGAATTCAATAGTATGAAGTCAGAGAGAAATTACATATTATTCCCCAACCTACAGTAACTGGGCTAGACTAGACAGAGATTCTATTTTATGGAGTGTGCATTTAATTGAAAGTTTCAGCTCATATCCAATAACTATTTCAGGCCATGCACCAGTGAAAACTAGGATAAAAATACAGGTTAATGAAATACAAATGAGACAATGGTGGTTCCCGCCTACCTGTTTAAAACAGAGGAATTTAAGGACTACACAGTAGAAATTATGTGAACGTTACTAGGGAAGACAAGAATTTCTTTGGAAGTTATGTGAGTGGGATAAAGTATGTCGAGTTTAAAAACAGGGTAGAAATTAAAGAAAGATAGAGGGGGTTAAGAAGTAGGATGGATTATGCAGAGGGCTGACACTAGTTAAAATATTGCAAAATATCTCACAGAACAAATGCAGAGTACTAAAGAGAAAAAGGGAGCATCTGGATAACATTTATGAGTTTAGAAAGATTGCTGTTAAGGTACTGTTTTTGATAATGACTCCGGAGCACTAAAACTTTAAGACAATGACATGGGCAACAGAAAGTAGAAAGGGTTGTTGCTAAATTTAGGGAGTTTATAACAAGAAAAATAGCCAGAGTTCCTGTGGAGGTATTTGAGATATTTGAGAATTTTTATGAAAATTTGTATATAACAGAGAAATAGATAAACATAAACAGTAGCAGAAAGGATGAATGGTTCACTTAACACAGTAATGAATATCCAAAAGCAGATAAGTAAACCAAAACAATGCAGCAATCCAATGAAATAGTCACAGGTAATGCAATAAAGCAAAACTTTTAATGAACGTAAGTGCTTTTACAGTATTCAAGGTACTGCTTCCTCAGACGTTAAAAAACGGCAATGAACTCATAATAAATAAATAAATAAATAATCAAGGGTCTCGACCAATCATACACTGCAGTAATTAATTGTCTTGGCAACAAGGCTACACCATTGATATATGCAAGTTCATTTAAAAATGCAGTACAGATATACACACACAGACACACAGACACACACACACACACACACACACACACACACACACACACACACACATACATAATCCTATGTAAGTTATAATTATAAAAAAAAAACCTCAAAAACGTTGATAAAAATTACAAAATGTATATAAAATATATAAAAAAGTAGGAACTATCTACGTAATGCCCTGCTGTTAAGAATAGGTTTTAATGGAAGTTTATCATTTAAACATTTGCCTACATCTGCTCTTAACCTAATAATCCATCTAATCTCAGAGGTCTGAGTTAAATTCTCAGTGTCACCACCATGTTCATTCAACCCAACTGCTTCATTTGCCTGGTACCTAAAGGTATTTGTAGAATCAAAGGTGGTGACATGCTTGAATAGTGCCTTTGTAGTGCTGCCAATCCTGATGTTATGCCCATGCTCCCTGATCCTGTCCTTAAATCTTCTGTTCATTTTCCCAACATAAAATTATTGCCCTGAGAGGTTGTTCAGACCTTATTTCAATAGTCAAAAGACAGCTGCATCAGAGAAAAAAACATTCCCAGGCTACTTTTTATATAAATTTATATCCTGTATAAAAAAAAAACTATACATTTTTGCCTTCTCTCTTTTCTCATTCACTTTTCTTGTGGTCCTTTGTACTGCTGTATGTATTTAGGTCAGACATTTCATTTTTTTTTCAATCTATATAATTTATATATTGTCAATCATCATTTAGACCTTAGTATTTATTTATCTATCTCCCTTCCTTGCTCTGCAGTTACTCAGCTGAAAACTTTTTTGGTTCATATTTCTTTTAGAAAAATGTTAATTTTTGTTTTACATATTTGTTGATGGATATACTTGTTTCTTTCAGTTATCAGTGCCATTGTCTTCTGCATTAAGTCTGTTTCCAAGACTGTACATTTCTATTTGCATAGCTTTTACTTCCTTTCTCTTTGCTAACATCCGTTATGGGTTGCTAATTAGACATGGATGGACAAGCATTTAAAATATGCATTTTAAAAATGTTCTAAGTGTGGTCACAAAATTTTCTCCACCAACAATAGACACAGCTTCACTTCATATGAGCATTTACAAGTACTGGTGGTGAGATTTATTTTTCATACTTATTTTCAGTTACATAAATAATGTTTTCCAGGAGTGTTGCATTAGAACATGTTCAATGTGGAGCTTTTCTCCTTCGGCCTCCATTGCAGTCCATTGCTAATAATGTTCAGACCGACCTGGTTATTAAATTGTAAAACATGCGTACATGGCACCTCAGCGTTTGTGAAAATCTACTGCCAATCATTAGCGGACCGGAGTTCCACTGTGGCGACCCCTAACTGGGAAAAGCTGAAAGACAAACAACAACAACATTCATAGCACATAAATCAACTAGTCAATAAATAACTAAAGTGCCCAATGCTCTGGTAATTTTTGGTAAAGAAATATTTATGACATAGGTTGGAAGACAAGGTAATTAAACCTGGGAAGTTTATAAGAAAACTTTCTACAACCTACCTGTAAGCTCATAGGTTGCCTTAAAAGATTATGATTACATTTTCTTGAATTATTAGTCACTGTACAAAATCTTTCATGAAACTGAACTACATAGCAGCAGTAGCATAGGTCATAATAATTCTGTCTCAAACCCCATTCCCAACACTATGGCATGTTGAGAAATGGGACCTAGAATATTGCCACATATAATAGTTATGGTCATTTGATCAACTTGCAAAAAAAGAGACCTTAAAATATAAACCTAATAGGTCTGCAGTGCAAACACTTAGTCACTGCATTGTCAGATTCCTTTGAGTTAAGATCATGCTGCATCTCCCGACAGCAGGTAGGCTGATGCAGGTTCGCAGAAGTAAGTCAGCTATGAGACATCTAGCACATGATACAGGAAAAAAAGATGAACTGCTGCTTTTTTTCTTTATGGAAAAGGGGAGTGTCTATCTTTATTTCAATAGAAAGCATTGGTGTATCAGACATCTGTTACTCTCAGTACAGAAAAAACTGCCATGGAATCCTTTTTCAGTCCCCTACATCCCACTCTTATTGATAAAATATGACAAAATTAAATCAGTTTATCTACATTTCTGAAAAAATAAAGGTTTTCTTTAGTTCCTCTACTAGGCACTCACAGTTTGTTCTTTGTTGGAGGTGTTACATTTACAGTATGAACATATAATAAAAATAGAAAATAAAATAAAGGCAACTTATCTTTTGATTTCACTCTAAAATGCAGGCTTCTTTATTGCACATGCCATATATTGACATATCGAGTACCTGGTTTTGTCATAAATAGGAAACATTGATATGGTTGGAGTAGATAGTCCAGTGCAGTTGGTACATGCAGATTTACAAAATTAGGTTGGAATTTGTTAAAGTAGGTGTTGCAGCAGAAAACATAATTGTAAATGGAAACTGTTCCTGTATTTTCTCTTTTTACTGGGTGGTATTCATTATTTCAGTTAATAAACACTAGAGAACTGTGCACCTGTCAGTGTCCCGAACTGTGCAAACTGGCACTAAGTGACTTCATACCTTAGTGATTCTGTGTATATGAGGAGAAAAGAAAGCAGGGATATGAAGGAACACAGAAAACATGCTCCTTATTTAATTTTTTTTCCTTCTTTATTCTACCTTAACAAAATCAAGTCAGTGCATAATTAGCAACAAATCAGAGCACATGTAACAGTTACATACTTTGAAGCAATTTGTATCTTTATGCTGCAGAACTAAGAAAACAATCATCACCATAGATTAGAATGATGATATTTTTAATTGGGTCTATATTACGTTACCGAATCCCGGTAATATTGAACACCAGAAGACCAACACGTAAAGCATGAACTATGGTAACGGCAAATGTACAAAACCACGAACCGCGAAATGTCGAAGTGTGATGGTTGACCCATCTGTGGTATAGCTCCGTAAGGTAAGTATGCGATAGTTACGGACTTTAGGGTTAGGGTGCGGGTTAAGGTAAGTGCATAGATAGTAATGTATGTAAGGTTTAGTGTAGTGTTAGAAGTAGGGTTTGGTTTGTGTATGTATGTGTTTTATTTGTTATGTTTGGGAATGTATTATGTAGCACACGGTGGTGTTTGCCAGCTAAGATGGTTCGAAATTTGAAAATTTGCGGTTTAGGGGGTTCAACGTATTTGCGGTTTGGGCTTTGTGTGTCGGTGTTGTGGTGTTCGATGTTATTGGGATTCAATAATGTAATATAGACCCTTTTAATTGATGCGTATATCCGAATTTATAGTCTGAGTATATAGCCGTGCACTTATGATGCTCTGGTATGCAAATAAGGTTGCAATTCAGAAGCATTTTTAATAAAATATTAAAATTAGATTCATTGCTACTCTTGTAAATTCTTAAAACTGTTTGTTACATATGTAACTTGCAGGAACTGCCTGCCAAAACTAAATAACAAATTTCAAATATACTTCTAGAGTATGAGTGTGTTAGATGCATATATATTTTTTTCAAAGAATGTTATTAAATAATTATTAAAATGAACAGATATTTCCATGAAATTATAACATTTTTACTTTAAAGTTAAAAAACAAGAAAATAAAAAAAAAAAAAACTTCTAATATATAAACCAGTGTAACTAAACTATGTACAAAGACGTTCATCATGCAAAAAAAAAATTCTTAATGTAGCTGTAGGATTAATAAAAATCATCTGTTTACATAAATTAATAAACTATTTTTCTAGAAGTTCATAGATGATATTCCATGAATTATATAATGTAGTATTCTTAGATGATCTAGATTTAATAGTTAACATTTCCAAATTACACGTTTCAAGGAGTATACTTTTAAATTCAAAAAAAGTAGGTGCTGTACTAGATTTCCAATTCTTAGTGATTGTTTTTCTAGCTATAGATAGTATAGACCAAACCAAAGGGTACTTATTCTCTTTTACACAATCAGGAACAGGAGTATTAAATAAAACAAGTGATTTAGATATAAAGAAATTATCAGTAAAAACTTTTTGCAACAAATTATTGATATCATCCCAAAATGTTCTTAAATATATGCAATTATAAAACATATGAGACCAGTCAGCATTCAATCCAATATTACATCTCCAACATGTTATATTATTTTTAGAAAATATACTTATATTATGAGGAGTGATAAATGATCTATTTAAAAATCTCCATGTGAATAATTTCCATTTTAAAGAAGTAGTCATACTTGCTGATTGTAAAATATTCAATTTGTCTTTCTCAGAAGGGGGATTATTATTAATTAAAGAAAAATATTTCCAATAATTATCTGAATGTGCATCTAAATCACATTTAATTGCCCTATAAATGTTTGATAACTTGTTGTTAGCAGGAGATTTATGCAAAACTGATAAAATCATATATTGTATTAGCTTGGGATTTTTTTTTCCTAATCATAGGAGACATAGAATCCAATTTATTTAATACATATTGTCTAGCTTCTTGAAGCTCTAACAATAAATAAGTATCAAGTTTATACTCTTCCAAGAGTAAACTATTGGATTTTATCTCATTATTTATCATCATTTGGTGCCAAAATATTAAATGATTTTGCTGAAATACAGACATTTTTGTATAATCTGAAGAGAAAATAGATCTCTGTGTGTAGGCCATAGGGAAGAGTAAAAAAAGCCAATCCTTATAGATATTATATTTAAATATATAATTTTTAAATGATTTTAAAAGAAAAAAACTATATACTTAGAGTTAAAACTTAAAGAAGAAAATTCAGAAATATAATCTTTTAACCTCCAAATAAATGGATTATTAATTATATTTAGCTTATAGGAACTGTTTATATCTTTGGTATTTTGTGACAATACCTCTATAAACTCTTTCCACTTATCAGTGTATTCCACATCAATGAGATGAGAGATTGTATCGAATACTGATGAAATTGAATACATTTCTAAATTTGGTAAGCCTATACCCCCATTATTCCAATTATACATATGGTATATTAATGCAATTCTTGGCTTATTTGGTAACCACAAACATTTCTGAATCATTGAATTAAATTTTTTAATTATTTGGTAAGAAGGCAGTATAGATAAAGATTGAATTATATATAAGATTTTGGGGAAAAGGATCATCTTTATTATTAAAAGTTTATCATCCATAGAAAAGGGTAATTTG
The DNA here is from genome assembly GCF_019279795.1 of Protopterus annectens. Classification (NCBI taxonomy): domain Eukaryota; kingdom Metazoa; phylum Chordata; order Ceratodontiformes; family Protopteridae; genus Protopterus; species Protopterus annectens. The sequence goes on from NC_056729.1 coordinate 879,259,774, forward strand.
TTCCATGTATTTATTACATTTTCTATCTGTAATAGACTTTTATTATAATTTATTTGAATGGTATCTTTAATATCGTTAGTAATAATTATACCCAAATATGCTATGTGTTGAGACTGAGCTATATATTCATTATATTCATCGGGTATATTGTATTTTTTGAACCTGTTAAAATAATTTGTGTTTTATTATTATTAAAAGTAAGGCCGGAATTTTTTTGAAAATATTCCATGTTTTTAAAAAGTTTTTGTATAGATTCCCTTCTACTCCCAAGAGTAATCAATATGTCATCTGCAAACATTTGTATTGTAGATGATATAGTGGGGTTTAATTTGTATACTTCAATATCTGTATCATGTCTTATTAAATTTGCCCATGGTTCCATAACTAATGAAAATAAAAGAGGGATAAAGGACACCCTTGCTTAGTACCTTTTACTATTGGTATATTTTGAGATATACTAGTACCAATTTTAACATAAGCTTGGCTACCTTCATATAACAGAGTGATAAGATTGATAAAATTATTGGAGAAATTTAATTCCTTTAATAGAGTGAACAGATATTCCCATGTAACTGAGTCAAAAGCACAATTTATATCTAAACTAACTAGGGTTAAATTTGTTTTAAGATTTTTCACCAAATCAATTAAAGTTAATATTCTTTTAATGTTATCATATGAAGTTCTCTTTATTATAAACCCTGTTTGATCACTATCAACTAATTTGGGTAAAAGTGTTTTAAGCATTTCTGCATAAATGGGCATAAATAATTTGTAATCAGTGTTTAATAGGGAGATGGGTCTATAGGAGGTACACTTAAAGGGATCTTTGTTAAATTTTAAAATAGGAGAAATAAAAGTGTATTTCCAAGAAGACAGAATTATGTTTTTGTCCAGAACAAGATTAAATACTTTATACAGCAATTTTAGAGCATTTATAGGTAGTAATTTGTAAATTTCAGGAATGATGCCGTCATTACCTAGTGCTTTATTTTGTTTTAATTTGGTAATGTGAGTTTGAAATTCTATGAAAGATATTTATCAATAGAAATCCCTTGTTCCTCTGAAAGTCTTGTTTTAGTGTATTTATTAATAAATGTTTTTTATTTCCTCTTTAGAGTTAATTTCAGTAGTTGTTTGGTTGGTGTTTATAAAAAAACTCTCTAAATTCAGTTAATATGTTATGAATTTCCGATACCATTTTTCCTTTTTTTAGGGGAGAATATTTCATTAATATGATTAAATCTATTTAATCTTTTTGTTTTATTAGCAAGAATTTTTAAGGATTTAGGGTTAGAAGAGAAATTTATAAACTTTTCTATATTGATCATAGTTTTATGTTTTAATATTTCTAGATATTTATTATATAACATATTTATTTATTTTCTTTTATCTGATATATCTTTATTACCCATATTACTAAGTTTTAAAGTGTCTAATTTACATTGTATATCTTGCAGCTCTTTATCCCAAGCTTTCTTTTTTTTGTTGTACCAATTCAATATCCTACCATATAGATAAGCTTTAAGGGAATCCCATATGTAAATTTCTGATATATCATTAGTATTGTTAAGGTCTAAAAAATTCTGTACTTCTGTAGAAATGAAATCATTAAAATCTTTTAATTTTGCGATATAAGCTGAGATCCTTTTTATATGAATATTAAATTTTGGATTGACTACCACTTCAAAAATTATAGAATTATGATCTGATAAAGGACATGAAATCACTGCTGATTTGTTTAAGGAATCTGTTAAATTATTAGAAATAAAAACTCTACCTATCCTCGAGTATGAGTTATGTCTATAAGAAAAAAAGGTGTAAAACAAAGAAGTATCTGCAAAATAATTTATATATTTCAAAAAATAAGTATCGGAAAAGTCTTTTAATAATTTAGATGATGCAGATATTCTTCTCTTTCCATTAGTACTAGAGTCTTTGTAATCTAGAATACAATTGAAATCTCTTGCCAAAATAATGTTCCCTTTAGAAAATAGTACAATTTGATCTAGATGTTGTTTCACTGTGTTTATCCCTATCCCTGGGATCCAATATATGTTAATCAATGTGAAAATTTTACTGTTTATTTCTATGGTGACTGCACAAAACATTCCTTTATTATCCTTATATGTATCTATTATTTTAGGAAAAGGCATTATGCTGTTCCATAGGATAGCTACTCCTCTCTTTTTCTTAGTATGTTCAGAACTTACTAAAATATTATATGTTTTAGATTCAAGTCTGAATATATCCTCTGTTATTAAGTGAGTTTCTTGTAAAAATACTAACTGAAATTTATGTAACTTAAGATATCTAGTTAAATTCCTCCTTTTATTAGGATTATTTAAACCATTAATGTTAACTGATATACCTTTTAGTGTAGTCATTGAAAATTAAATGATGTAAATATAAACATACTGATCTAAGAAATACACAAGAATATATCTAATAGGAATACTATTATGATCATTAGAACAAACATAGTGTAAGATTATCATATTCTTAAAATTAAGGTTGTTTCCTACTACATAAGATATGAACGTCTGAAAAGTTATTAGAAAATTTTTATAACATAAACATGAAACAAAATAACCAACCCGAACCCCTCTGGAGTTTAAAACTCCTAACTCGAATGACATCAGTCACTCGAATCGACCTATCAAAAGCAGCATCCAATCAGCACCTGCCTAAATGTCTATAGTCATAACTATAAAAATAAGGCTTCTCATCAATATCATAAATCATTTTTTGTATGAACCAAATATATAGATATAATGTTGTGTCAATTATTAAATTGATGACAGCTACATCTTAGGAATAAAGTACAGATTTTTCTTACATTAGTTAGTAGGTTATTAAGAACTACTATGATCTATTAGTTCACTCTTCTGTTTTAAAGTAATCACCTTTGATAAGAACCTTAAAAAGAGACTATGGCATTCTTTTATTACCAAAATATGGCTAATAAAAGCTGAAGTATGATATATAGTACTGCCATAGGTGATCAGATAAATGGAACATATTTGTAAATGAATCACCTAAGGGCCTTCAATAACCACTAACATTGGCAGCTAATAAATAAGATGCTAATAAAAGTGATTTTACTAACAATCAACTAACATACTGATTGTTCTGAAAGAAATGAACACTGCATTTCTTTGCCAGAAACCAAATATAGTGATTACTCATCAAGTAGTAAAACCAACAACATCCTGCTAGTTTTCTTATAACCAAACACCCCTGTGCAGTCTCTCATAGAAGAGTGACTAATAAACCTTAAAAGTCTGATCTTCCATTCATTGCATTAATTTGAGTTACCTCAAAGGGTCCATCACCATACTGAAAACTAGTGAAAAGGTCACATTAGTTCAAAGAAGCAAGGTGCTTAAATAGCTCCTGTATACGGTGGTGGTGCTGTGGTAGTGCTGTCGCCTGACAGTAAGAAGTTGTCCCATTTGATTCTCAGCTAGAGCGTCTTCTGTCTGGAGACATGCATGATTGGGCGTACCTTTATTGAAGGTTGTGCATCAGGGCTGGCAACTCGGCACATAAAAATCTGCCAATCATTAGCGGACCGCAGTTCCGCTGGGGCGACCCCTAACCGGGAAAAGCCGAAAGACACAACAACATACTATATAAAAGCCTTATTTAAATATAATGAACTTTTTATTATTCAATTATAGCTTATACTATCTTTGAATTTTGAAAAGCTATGTCATTAACAAAACAAAAGATGAAAATTTCACATTTTCTAATGATAAACAGATCTAACTATTTTTAATGCACCTGTCCTTGCAATATTATTGCTGCCTATGTGGTACATCCCTATCAGCCTATTACACAAATGCATTCATAAAATAACTGAGATAACCTATTATTTACATCTATACATTTAACATTTTGTTAAATGCTTCATGAATATTTTCTCAGCAAGTCAATAGTTATAAAAAATGTACATGTAACACAAGTATATAAACAGCTTGTAGTGTTATTAAATCTTCCAAAAATGCACAAATCACAACTAGTATTTCTCATCAAGATATCGGCACCCTTGTCATACATAAAGCAAATATTTTATGAGAATACTATTTGTATATAAATACATAAGGCTCAAGAATACCTATGATGATCAGAAAAAGTATTTAGGCTACATGCGTAGTATAATCCCTATTTATTTAAGAGATTATTGCATATAATGTCTTACAATAAGTTGAAAGTAGTAATCTAGTTATATCTTCTTTCCATATGCTGTATGAGGAAACAAATTCGATTCAGTAGCTTCCCAGTGAAGATCAGAAGATCAATTTACTTCCGATGCCTTCATGATGACGTTTTAAGAAAGCTCCAAGCTTTCCAGCTGCGATGGATACCACAGTCTCGAGCTCATCATGAAGATAAAGCTTTCAAAGTTCTGGCGGGAAATAGTAAGTAAAATATTACTTAACTACATATAAGGCAATGTCTCGAGACTCCCTCTATACCGAGAGAGATGAGAAAAAAAAAACCTTGCATACACAACACGAAACAATGACAGCTATCAAGCAAAGCTTCACCACACTATCAACCAGACTCTCCGGTTAATCTCCGATCAAAGCACACAGGCACCAAAACATACAATTAACACAAACACCACACATGTCTCTACACCAAACCAGAGCCACCAAATAAACACACCAACAACTCGGAAACAACGACTAAACCATACCATTACTCCAACCATACTGCCACTCACATCCCGGGTCAGAAGTACCATCACTAGCACAGCAATTCTGCAACTATACATCAGGCCATCATACAAGATTCCTTTATCAAACAATTAACCATAAATCAACTAAAATACAAATACAGCAATTATAACTAAATAAAAGTTTTCCAACCACTATAGGAACCAAAATCAAGATAAACAAATATGCCCCCTAATGATAAGCACCACTACAAGACATCCAGAAGCATAGATATCCGAGACAGGAGAATCACTGCATCCATGGGAATCAAACCAATAAACATTAAGATAATTAATCTTAAACAAATAGTACAAATGAAAAAAAATCACTGCATCCATGGGAATCAAACCAATAAACATTAAGATAATTAATCTTAAACAAATAATGAAAAAAATCACTGCATCCATGGGAATCAAACGAATAAACATTAAGATAATTAATCTTAAACAAATAGTACAAATGAAAAAAAAAATCCCAACAAACGACTATTCTACAAAACAAAACAGACAACTATTTAGTTAACCAATTTACATTATATTAAATATAATACCAAAAGCTCACCAGGATGTCCGGTTTCATTTCCCCAACTGAGTGAATCAAGTGCAAATATGTACTTGTTATGATTCATCTTTTGATTTTTTTTTTTAGGGTCAAATGTTTTCCAAGTGTTGTTCTCAGCATTTCTTTTAAGACTAGGTCTGGCCCACTCCATTTTCTCTACTTTTTCCAGTATGTTATTAGATTTTATATAAGTTATTGCATTGTCTAGGTCATCAAAAATTTTAAAACCACCTTGATAAAATATTTTCAGTCTTGCAGGAAAAAGCAAATGGGTTTTTATTTTATTCTTTTTTAGTTCTCTGACTAAAGGCAAGAAAACTTTCCTTTTTGATAATACTGAAGAAGAACAGTCATTATCAAAGCGTATAATATTGTCCTTCAGTTTGATTGGGGATTTTGCCCATGCAGTCTTTAGTACCATTTCCTTATCATGGGCTGATAAGAACATTACAATAACAGATTTAGTATAATTACTCTTGGTGTTTTTAGATGTCACCATTGATCTATGGGCTCTTTCAATACCATATGAAAGAGCCTCCGGCAGTTCAAGTACTTCAGGCAACCAGGAAGATAAACATTTTGTATATTATTTCCCTCTATGTTATCCGGTAAGCCAAAAATTCTCACATTATTCTTACGGGACCTGTTCTCAAGGTCATCAACCTTTGTCTGAAGAAGAGAATTTTGCTTTAACAGGAACTCAACATTATGTTCACTCTCCTGAATTCTGTTATCCATATCACTTAATGCAGTTTCCATTCCTGAAATCTGCTTCTTCTGTTGCAATAAATCTTCATGTAGAATGTCCATTTGGTGAGAACATTTTTCTTTGAAATTGTCAATTTTTATATCCATTTTGTCTATTTTGACACTTAATTCTTGAATAGTAGTTAGTAATGAATGTAGTTCTTTTTTGATAGTTGTCTCTTGATGAGAAGATTTAGTGAAGCTCATCCTGTTCTTTTACTGCAGTACTTCCAAGTGTAACTTTGACAGGAAAACTTAAAATCTGCTTGAAATTTTTTATATACTAGCCTAATATATATTTTAAAGAATTAATTAAAATAAAAAAACTATTATTAGGGAAGTTTATATCAATATTTCCTGTCAATAAAGTTCTGTAAAAGCAGAGCTGATAAGAAAAGCTGCTACTCTGTGCTCTTCTTGGCCATGCCCCCCAATAGTTAGATGCATATTTGAGAGTACATAGGATCATAGGATCATAGGAAGTTACTAAGCTATTGGCCCTGAGGCCCTTATAAGCCTAGCCAAGAGTTTAGCCCATGTTTAGATAAGTCAACACCCAAATCTCCTGTCCAGCAGGGACATGAGTGGAATCCCAGGGGTGTATTTTCTGTTTCCTATCCAATTACCCAGGTTGCACTTGAAAAGTGACAATGAGTTACTCTGCTTGATGTAGAGAGGGAGTCTATTCCACAGATGGGGGTGTCTCTGGGACAAAAATCTGTTCCGTCAACAAGTCCTATTGATGTCACAGACCAGGTTGAGGTCACGCATGCAGGTTACTCGAATGGAGCTTGACTTGCGGATATGCAGTAGTCCCATTAAGGCGGGGTCTGAGATTGCTTTGTATGCCAGACAGAGGTCAACTCTGAGGATTCTATATGAAACTGAGTAGAGGGACAGGGCTTTTAGCCTATCTGTGTAGGGTAGATGTTTGTGGCCCTGGATTATTCTGGTGAGGAACCTCTCTGGTCTCTCCAGCTGCTGCATGTGTTTTTTGAGGTACATGCTGAAGGGGTATTGTACTCAATAATTGGCCTTATAAGGGAAGACTACATTGATGTTATGACATCCTTGCCCCTGGATGAGATAGCCTTACTTAGGAGGTGTGCCATATAGAAAGCTTTCTGTACAACATGGTGGTCAAAAGTCAGGTTGCTATCAACTTGGGTGCCCAAATCCCTCATGATTGACTGCATGCTTAGGACATTGTTATTAATGTGATATTATGTGGGGACATAATTCTCCCCAAAGGGGATGACAATGTATTTTTCGACATTCAGACTGAGGCCATGTTTCTGGCACCAGTCATTGGTTTGGGTGAGGCCCTCTTGGAGGACGTCCACATCACTTGGAGAATTGATCACCATGCCCAGCTTGCAGTCATCTGAAATGTGGCTTTTGTAATTGGTGCAAATTTATTAGAACAGGAAACACATTTACGGTGAGGGATAGAAAATATCAAATTTACCACAAGATTACCTGTGAAACAAAATCGGTTATTTACATCGCCCTGTGTAATTGCTGTACAGCTTTTTACATAGGGAAGACTGATCGCAAGTTGAAGGAAAGAATATACCAACACTCATATGCAATAAAAAATATTTTGTTGGAAAACGCATTAGCAAAACATGTCAATTCTAACCCAGGACATAATTTTAATTTTAATTTTAGTTTTATGGGTATTGACCATGTAGCTTCTACTATAAGAGGTGGCCCCTTCTCTTTAATTCTTGAAAATTCAGAACTTCAATGGCAGTTAAAACTAGATGCATTCAGACCTCCAGGTCTGAATGAGAACTGCAACATTTCAGCAGTTCTGAAATTAAAGAGTTACTTTAGGTAATAATTCAAATAGATTGAATGTATTACCACTTTTACATTCACTATTAATTTGATTAAATGGTTATACATGCTTTCATTGAGTATACACTTTTTTATTGTACACTTTGAAATATACTAATGAGTTTTTTAAAACTATATTTGTTTACATTTAGATATGAATTATTAATTCATTTTATTATTGATGTAGTAGGTTTAGACACAGTAGTTATTTTATGTGTTACAGTGTTTGTAAAAAAACTTTTTTAAAGAAATGAATTTATTAAAAAAACACACATATTTATCAGGAAATGATGACTATTTGGTCACTTCCTGTTCTTAACATATAATACGAGCGTTTTAAAACTGTCTCTTTGTACCTCTGATGAAGCTGTGACAGGAGTTACAGCGAAAACGCTTGTTCCTTTTGAAATAAACTCTTGCGTTAAGGATACTCAACTTGGTTTGCTTGCTGCTTTCAAGTTTGCTTGCTGGTTACAAGGTTGCCTGTGGACTGTTTTTTCAACAGTTTTTTCTTTTCTACTAGTTGTTTTTCATCTGCAAATGTGGTCAGCCATAGCCCACTGGTTTTGGCCTGCACCTCAAAGAAGTATATCCTGAATAACAGAGGCTCCAAGACCAATTTCTGGGGTACGCCGCTCATTACAGGTCTACTGCTTGAGGTGGCTTCCCCTATTTTGATTAAGTGGGTTCTATCAGTGAGCCAGTTTGCTACCCATCTAATAACATATGGATTGACACCTAGTTCAAGAGTTTGTGTACTATGCCTGAATGGGGACTAGTATTGAACGCCTTGGCCAGGTGAAGGTAGGTGGTATGCACCGTCTTCCTTTCGTGCATGGCTTTGGTGACTGTCTCAAAGAAGTCAACCAGATTTAACAGACATGACCTCCCCTTTACAAAGCCAAACTGTGTGGGGACAAGGGTTTGGAGGTTGCCAATCTGCCTGTTAATGAGGTCCATGATAATCCATTCCATGGCCTTGGAGATCAGGCTAGTTAGGTTGATGGGTCTAAAATTTCCTGGATTGGTGGATGCTCCACCTTTGTGCAAAGGGATGACAGTGGCTGTCCTCCACTCGGTTGGGACAAAGCCAATACTCAGGCTTTGGTTGAATAGGGTGCCTAATGGTGCTGCATGTTCATGCCTGAGTTCGTGTAGGATGTAGCCTGGGATGTTATCGGGTCCCATGAAGGTTGTATTTTTTTGCTTTTGAGAGGGCAGTGATGACCTGTTCCCTAGAGATAAGGGGAGGAGAGCAGGTACTGGGATTGTCCTGATTTACTGATGGCAGGGACAGAGGGGTGAAGTTTTCACTGAATCTGTCAGCCAATAGGTTGGCTATATGTACAGCATTTGAGTATGTGGTGTCCTTGACCACCAGTTCTGAACAGATCTGGGTGCTTTCTTTGAGATTGCGGGCATATGTAAAGAAGGCCTTATGATTGTCTCTAGTAGATGTGGTCAATTTGGACTCAAAGTTAGCTTTACAGGATTTCATTAGTGCTCTTATTTGCTTGTTCAGGCTAAGGAGAGATTGCTTCCAATTGGACACCTACTCCTTCTTGGTCCTGGACAGCAATTGTTTCCTTTTGTTATATAGTTTATTTATTGCAGATATCCACCAGACAAGTTTACTCTTCCTTGCAGAGGATGATATTATCCTGTCAGGTATTCCTGTTTCCATGCATCTATATAAATGCTTGCATAGTACTTTGGTGTAGATTTGGACATTGGTGCCAGTTCCAACAGAGGGGGTGTGGGCTGTAAAGCTGTTTATACCATCCTTCAGGAGGTTGTAATCAGCTGTGGAGAAGTTTTTTGTTTGACCCTAGCTGGGGGGGGGGGGGGTCAGGGGAGATTCTGACTTCGAAAGTGACTACATTATGGTCGGATCTTACCAGGGAGGATGATGCTGTAGGGATGCTGCAGTGGATACTCATGTGGGTTAATTCCAAGTCCAAGATATTATCGTCTCTTGTGGGGTATTGACTAGCTGCTCCAAGGCATTTGCATTGATAAAATCAAGGAATCTCTGGGCATTTGCTTTCTGGCATGAGTAGTTTTTCCAGTCTGTGGTTGGGTAGCTAAATTTGCCCAGGATCAGGGTAAAGGGTTGAATCTTGATAGATTCAAAGATGTCCAGATAGATGGAGTGGGCATCCTGAGTCAAATTTGGGGGCCTGTAGCTAGCTATGATTTGAATAGGGTCTTGTCAACAGTTAACTGCACCTGGAGTATCTCCTAAGCTCACCCTTACTAAATTGCACAAGTGTAAGCCTAAATGGAAAATTATGCTGTGAAATTGTTGGCTTAACAATAAGTTTCTGTTTTATTTATTTTAGATATAAGTACCATGTAAGGTGGAAATAAAAGAATAAAAGGTCCATACAAGATATATTTAGGACACAGCCAGACAGACCCTGGTAAAACACGTATTGAGCATCACGTATGCTATAGTGATGAGCTCTAATGGTGAAATGTGGCTCTAAAGAAGTCTGACTTCTTAGCCTAAGAGCATTACCAATGGACCCTGTCATTGTTCAGTGAAGGCTTAAGGTAAACATGGTCTGTTGCAATTTGTAGTAAGGCAGAATGCACTGTTAGCCTTTTGACAATGTTGCATCTGAAAGTATTATATTTGAATGCATTGTAATATTTTACATGTCTGAAAATGTATTTTTTATTATTCTAAGAATGACTAGTAAGTAACATGCTATGTATAAAGGCAAATTGTACAATGCCCCCCCCCATTAATATTCCAAAACGTGCACGCTGAATGGTCAATGTGCACGTTGTAAATCAAAGACTTATACTAATGGAAAAAGGTCCGGTCGCCTTGACTTTTTCCATTAGTATGTCTTTTTTTTTTTTTTACATCAATGGAGAACGCAAGATCTCAGTTGCTTTTTAGAAACTGTCTTGCTATGTTAAAGGAGTTTAACATAGCGAGACAGCTTTAAAAAAAGTAACGGAGATCTTCCTTTCTCCGTTGCTTTTTTTAAGCTGTCTCGCTATGTTAAATGGGTTTAACATAGCGAGACAGTTGCTTTGTTTTTTTAAAGCTGTCTCACTATGTTAAACTCCTTTAACATAGCGAGACACTTTGTAAAAAGCAACGGAGAGCTTGCTTTCTCCATTGCTTCCACCCACAGCTCTGATGTACTGCGTAAGCATACGCATGCGCAGTACATCAGAACTGCCACAGAATACCAGACAGCAGCAGAAGGGCAGCACGGAGGCATTATACAATGCTATTATTTAAGAAAAGTAAGTATTTTTTTCTTAAATAATGTCATTGTATAATAGCAATAACCCATTTCTGGGTGTGGGTAATGCTGGATTTACCCACGGTTGTCTTTGTTTGGCCACTTGGGCTTCACCCTCGTGACCAAACCACACCAACCGTGGGTAAATCCAGCATTACCCACACTCAGGCATGGGTTATTGCTTAAATATTATATTAGTAAATGTCTTGAAATTTCTATTTCTTCTTAGGTAATAAAGCCACATTTGTTAAGTAGAGATATACTACAGCTTTACACTTTTTTCTCTTTTGCCAAAATCATTTTTCTAGTTCTGAAGATCAGCATGTTTCTAGTTTCATGTGATCATTCAGTAGTTCACTGTATCAAGACATGCTCAGAATGTTGGAGCTCTTAGGCTCATGTTACAAAGCTGACTGTTATTACTCTCAGCCTATTAGGAATGAGATAAGACTCCAGAGTAAAGACACTGGGGCAAGCTGTTAAATAAATATTTGGCTTAGCAGAATCTGTACCTAACTAGCTAATGTGGCTACACAGGCCCTAGACAATATGCTTGCTTCTAAGCATTCCACCAATTTAAGACTGTTCTGTTATTGCTACACTGTTGGAATGCATACCATGACTCGGGGCATGTGGGGACTCCAAAAATATGCTAACATGTACCATGTGTGTGCTATGTCTGGTGAAGTTTGTCTTTCATTGTTTATTTTTTATAGACAAACTTACTGGGGTTCACTGTGTACTATTTTCTGCTTGGCTGCTGTTTTTTCTTCTAGTATCTTTGGAAAATAACATCTGGGAGTGCTGTGGAAAACAACATCTGGGAGTTACTGCAGCACAGTATGGCTAAAAGCTGCAGTTTTGGAATTAGTTTTATTAGGCTGCATTTGCCTTCTGTGTGTTTTTGAGCAAATCATTTAACCAGACATTTCTCTGGGGGTCAATCCTGGTAAGGAACACTTGTATCCAGTCAGTTTATCTACTTAACAAATAAATAAAATAAAAGGTATAGTGGGGTTAGTGACAGCTGTGTGATGAGGACAATATGCACCATTTATATATTGTACTCACCTAAGCCTATTCTACTTTTTTTTGTGTGCTGAAAAATATGCTCTGCAAGGTATATGTTGGCAGAAGGACAAAAATTCAGTAAGAAACGATGCAAATTGTTTGGCACATTTGTTAGTCAGCTTATTCAGTTTGTGTGTGTGTGTGTGTGTGTGTGTGTGTGTGTGTGTGTGTGTGTGTGTGTGTGTGTGTGTACATGTATATGTGCATGCACTTAAGCGATAATCATATGGTCAGCTATCAAAACCACAAACAAGCATGTACATTATTGGCACATACATTACCTCCATCATTTTACCATCAATATTGAAAATGATTAATCATTGATAAATTCAGCAAATTATGTACAATCCAGTCAAATGCTAATCTATCTCTCTCTCTATCTCTCTCAAAACTGCATAATAAGACTCTCTAGCATCAGTAAACAAAAAATCATGAATATAAGTGATCACACACACACTACACAAATAAAAATAAGACAAACTGCACATTAGGCATAACAGAGGCAACTCTGAGAAAAGTGTAAAAGGTTGAATCCTTCTCGGTCCTCTTAATGATATTTTCAACCTCAGTTTGCACAGCAGTGTATAAAATGGAGCAAAGAAATATCTACATATTTATACTTTACTCAACAATAAATGAGACAGTCACATAGTAAAACACTCAAAGACTCTTGAGAATCTAATGGATCAGATTGATAGTGTTTATGTCATGAAGTTTGTTAACAAATATAAATATATGTATAGAAATACCTAGAGTAAGCTATAAATGTTTATTACATGTGTCCTTAAATTATTGCACTTGTGCGTTGTTGAGGCAGATGCATTTACTTATGAAGTCATTTATCAAAGGACACATCATCTGTGCTTAATATCATCACATTTTCAAATTTGTAGAAAGACTTAAAAAAGTTTGATGTTCTTATTAATTGTGAGTGTAATCAAAAATAAGATGAGAAACAAAAAAATCACATAGTGAATACTGGCATCAGCATCGACCCCCCCCTTCCCATTTTTTACATAAGGATGGGATGTCCCACTAACAGCGACCATCACCTAGTGCCAGTATTCACATCTCTGGGTAACAAGTCACATTAAGGTCATTCTTCTGTATCACACACACACATGGTGAATATGATAGAAATAAATGAGACATTACATTTCTGATGGCTTTGTAGAAAGTTACTAAGGCTAAGATGCAGTTTATGTCATACATATGATAACACATAATTGATCATAGTCAGAAATAAAGCAATTATGGAATGTAGTTAATATTTCAAAGTTATTATCACTGCTTCATGTGGCTTGAATGGATGTCATCAAAGAGAACAAAGAAGGAGCAAAGGAGATACATCTCTAACAAGCAGTGCAGAGTGTCTGCTGAATGTTAGTAACTGTATTAGCTTTGCTTGGATGTAAACATTAATTTAAACTTCATTAGGTGCACAAATGGCACCTATTTGGACACTTTAGGAAGGAATTGATACAAAATAAGAGGACAATGATTTAATATACTGAAAAGACTAACATATACATTTTATGCAATATATTGAGATGAAAAATATTATTCCAAGAAAGATACAGAAAAGATAAGCAGTGCAAGTTTTTATTAGTTTTCTTGCTGTAAGATATGGCTTCATGGACATCTTTGTTATGATTGAAATGAGTATGTGCACTTCGTTACAACAGATAAAGTACATCCATCTCATGATGCTTAAGCAAATACAAAATTAGATGCATAGTTAATAAAAGAGTTTGTAATAAAAGTTGTAAAAAGGTTTGTAAAACCTGGGAAATTATGAAGAAATGTGAGTATTAGCTGTGACAGAAGAATTTTAAGGCATTTCAGGACTGTCTTATAAATGTTCTATCTAAAACAAATACTTCCAGATGAATTGTCAGTATAAGCATATTCCATGACATACTTCTCTGTGGATATCTGTGTGATTAATGCAGCTAATGTTGCTGAAAGCCACTTGCCAGACATGGCAATGGTTGTAGTGTATCCATGTTATCACCAGGGTACTGTGCACTTGCCATATGTATTCTGCTTTAATGGGTTGCATGACATAAACTAAAAGACTGTGACCATGAAGACAAAGGGATAAACTGCAAGACTGAGATCCGAAGAGTGGCAGCTCATTGCACTGCAATTACAGTATAACCATTTTATTTTGGTTTATAAATGTCTGAGATTAAGTACAACCATGTGTACAACCCCAGTGGATAATGCACCCTCCTCCAGTAGCCGAATCCTGGGTTGCTAGTGTATGCCACTGCATACCTTGCACCACAAGCCATTATGTGGCTCTTTATGATGGCATATTGCATTCAGATTCTATCCAAAGCAATCAACATGTGCACTGCATGACAGCAGAGTCACACACACACTTTGTCCAATAGTATTTTCAGTTTAAACTGATGTCACTGATCTACTAGGCAGTCACATAGCAGCATTACATGTACATACATTGGTTAGATAGGACCTGAAAGGAAGTTTTATTCATTATTCATTTGCTGGACTGTTTGTTTATTCCAAAAGTTATCTGGGTAATATCTATCTGTAAAGAGCAGTGCTGCCTGCAGGAAAAAAAAAATCCAACAGTGACAACCAAAGTCAAAGCAAAATACAGGAATATAATAATTCATCAGCTCAAAACAAGTTTGTTTTATTTGAGTTCTGGATTAAAGATAATTCAGTACTAGGGCAGTTCTTGGGAGATGTATTCTTCATAAAAAATGCATTGTTTTATGAATGAGACTAGCTCGCATTTTATATAATTATTTTAAAATAAATGTAGGCAAGTGACAATTTGTTTTTTATCATCTTTGTTTTTATGTACTGTGATGATTGTGGCTATATTTATAAATTGCAAATAACTTCCACAGTTATAGTAGGATTAGCAAGCATTTATACAGTTATCCTTCAGTCCATTCAATGTATTGAACATGTTAGGTTGTACAAGGTTTAGGAATGACAAGTAATGTTCTTTTACTGTCTTGATCCAGTGCTCACATTTCTATGTCTGTGAAGCATTAACTAAGCTGTCTGCTAAAGCTACACTCGAAATAAACAGTTCATCAAGTTTCTTGTGGAACTGTTGCTACTCCATTAAAATATAGAGGATTATGATTGGTTCTTTGATGAAAACCTGCTTATGTGTTGGAGACATGGATGCTAAGAAATGTACTTGATCGGTGAATCTTGGCATCCACGTTGAGAACACATAATACAGGGTTATGATCAGTGAGATGATCGGAATTCTATGCAGTGCATAGAGTTTTATCTGCTCCATGTACTAAACGTTAGTGGGGAAAATCGGCAAGTGTTTTTTTGGCTTACAAATCCATAAAATAGTGAACGTTGTCAGAAAGTCAGTATACCGTTGACAGCCATGTTTAAACTTACATGTAGTGCCTCTCTGCTGTCCATATTATTGCTGCATATTTTTGGTCTGCTCCTCATAAAATCTGTGGTTTTCAGACAAACCACGAAGGACTGAGGTCACTAAACATTGATATATATTTGAGTTTCATAGCTCAGTGTCTTCACATTATGCAGGTGAACATATTCTGTTAGTCTAGCAATTTTCCAAGTTTTTTTACAAAAAGCTAGGGACATGTTAAGGTTATGGGCAGCCAGCAAGCGGAAACAATTTTTTTGTTTAGCCACTCTCATTTGCTGGTCAGTACTGGCGGATTTACTGCCTGGTGCTAGACCCAACCTTATCAACTTTAGCAGGCATTATTTAACAATTCTTAAGGTCAGGTTGCGCGCCACTCTGGCACTTTTGTCTTTTTCTGAATATCGATCATAATCAGCATGCTACATGCACTACAATACTATTAGAAACATTGTTGCATTCTGGATGAATACTATATTGACAAATTTCTAACTACACAAGAAGTGAAGCACTTACTTTGCTCTGGAGACATTTTTTATTAGTATTTTATAAGCTGACTTGACTTTCATAAAAGACTGCTACACTAATTATGCAATAACAAATGGCTATTGTGTGGAGGTGCTCCTTTATGTGAAATTTAAAAAAAAAATTCCAATGTAATACACCTCTCAAAGTCTTCCATAAACAGCCATGGGGGAGGCTAACTGTATTGGATACATCAGGCTAGCTGGAGAAGGATCTAATAAAATAAAGCCAGTATTGGAGCTGTATAGGTTAATGCTTCACTGGGGTGCAGACACAAAGAACAGATTAATAGAAATGCACTGGAATGGAACTTCTATGATATATATACAGGTCAATGACTAGAGGCAGGTTACAATTTCAGAAACTTTGGCTTAATATCTCAGTAATGGCAGCTACACTCAGAGATGAGTGAACATGCGAGCGCTGCATTTTGCTTATTCCATCCTCTTCTTCACGTTTATTTAATCTCAGAGTTGTTTTCCATAGTTCATAGATGAGCACCTTGCCACCAGCAAGGGAGCACAGAATGGCTACCCCCTCACCACACTTGCAAAAAATAAAGATTTTTTTTGTTTTGTGACCTTGGGAATGTTACTGTATTGAGAAGTGATCTCCCAAGGTTTTCGATGTTTTGAACTTAAGCAATCATTTATCAATTAAACAAGACTTAATTTTTCATAATAATTCCTATATGTTGACTAGGTAAAAACAGAATGGCATTGAAATTAAGCAGTTAATTATATGTAATTGCAAACTGATACAGTTAAATGCAGAATTGGAAAGTAATAGCCATTTATAGGTTCTGTGAATTTTCCCATTATTTTTGTATGATTATGAACATCATTTCAGGGAAGCTTTTCAGGCACATATAAGAAAGTAAAGTGAAGCTTCTTCCAGTTTTGCTGCAATGTTTGCTATGAGAATGTTAGCCTTCCCAGATGCATCAGAGCACTGCAATTTATTTTACCATTTGGTTATGCATATACACACATGCACGCACACACACCTCCCTCAGCATAACTATCCAAATTCCAAAATCTAAAAATGAGAGAAATTAAGCACGATAGACAAATTTAGACTTAGTGGTAGTATGTGTATTATTTGCCTAAATGCAGAGCTGTCCTTCCTTGTTCAATGACAAACAAGAATTCGTCATCAGCATTTTAAATATGATAAGGCGTCTTTTTTATTTTCTTTTTTATGTTTGTTCTCTGAGGTACTACAATACTACCCATTCATTCCAGAGCTCACTATCATACGTACTATTCTAATTCATGACTTCATAGAAATATACGGATTTAAATATCAGGTTAAAATTATACAAACTTTGATTGGCTTTGCAGCTGATAAAATTAGGCTGAAATTACTTTTCAGACTGTCTTAATTTGTTTATACTACTTTTTGTATAAATATGTAAGAGGTTAGAGGTTACATGGTTAATTATCTGTATCAAAAATTAATATCAAAAATTAGAACAGAATTATTCTTCCACAATATCCAAGTCCTGTTTTATATTCACTTTTGAATAAAATGGCAAGAAAATATAGTTTACCTAAATGTTGTTGTACCATAAAATGAGCGTGAAATTCTTTTTCACAGTATCTTAATCTTTTTTTTTTTTTTTTTTACTGACTTTTGTATAAATTTGTAAGAGGATATCAGTTGCATGGTTCATTTTCTGCATCATAAAACTAGAATGGAATTATTATTTCCAAATATATCTTAGTCTTCTTTTTTATACTCACTTTTGAGTAAAACTATAAAAAATATAAGTTACCCAAATGATTTTCTCTACCATAAAATAATGGTGGAATTATTTTAAAAATATATTTATTTAGTTAAGTTTTATATAAAATCATAACAGTAAAAAAATCCCATTGCTATCTTAATCGGCTGCATGCCTTCAAGTGTCTGAGTGAATTCCACTTCTGGCAGACAGATACCTACAACTCACTGTGTCTGCACAGATGACCTTTAAGTGGACATGCACTCCACTTGTGTTGACAGGAATTTACTTTGATGAAAGATTGTCTCTGTTGATATAGGCATACTTGTGTACTGACTCACTTTATATCACATTTGTTCAAAAAAACTGCCAGAACAACCTTAAAGTATGTCATACTGAAGTCATCTATTACTACATCAGACTCTTGGCTGTACAGTGTCAAACTCCATACAGCTACATCCTTCTCTACTAATGGGAGTGTAGCCATTGATTAAAGCTTGCATCTTATCAACACCAGTGCAAGCACTACTGATATGGTGTTAACTGCTGTTAACCCAAACTTAGTGACATTTCAGAAGCCAAGTAAAAGGCAAAAGTTAAAGCTGTATATGGGCGCCATTTTTTTTCAGAACACAACTGCCCTAACAGTGACTGCACTCCATAAACATGGACAGACTGTAGCTTTATACTTACAAGAAAACCTACGGTAATGTTTTAAGATATTCTGTAGTATTTTTTCAGCATTCTTTTTTTAAATAACTCTGAAGTTTCATTTCTCCTACATCGCATTAAATATATAAACATAATAATGGAAACTATCCACACTTCACAATATTTTTTTATTAAATAAATAGCATTATGCTCACTGCCATTAAATAATCTGCTTTCCTACCCAAATTGCTCCTGTTCTAATTATTAACAGCTTTTACAATACTCCTCATATGAGTACCTGCAAATATCCTACCAGTAAGCACAGAAAATTAAGTCTATGACCCGTTAGGGTACTTTACACTGTAACACAGGTCTGATTCCTTATTCCTTTGACCTCCATTTGCCTACTGGGAAACATTGTGCCAGTAAGCATATATATAGGCGCATACATATATATATATATATATATATATATATATATATATATATATATATATATATATATATATATATAAATACTAAACTGCTGATTCACTGATGTTCAGGTTTTGTTACATTTTAACTGATATTGTGCCACTAGGATGGATTGTAGCACACTATTAAATAAATTTGAAATCAAACCTTTTGCAGATAACTTGTTTCTCTGTACTGCCTTATTAACTTATTTTAACTTCATTTATCAACTCAAAACCTTTGCCATTGTGCACATCATTTGTTCAGACAGTAATAGTAGTATGAAGATAAACACATCTCTAGGGCATATGGTATCTGTGCAATGAAAGATATGGAGAAGGTAAATACAGTATTGTACGAAAAGATACAAGAAAAGTGGAAAACAGCGTTACCTAGTCTGCAGTGAAGTGGTGAGGGTGATTCATTTTAAAGGCTGGGAAGACAGGAAGCACCAAGGAATTCTGGATTAATATTCATATTGTATTTACAGTGTACAGAAATCAGAACATAAGCAAACATGCTGGCAGTGCTTAAGGATGTACCAGATATTCTGTTAAACCTCCACATCCTGTTTAACAGTTCAAAGGAAACAAAAGTAGTGACTGGAGAATGTAAAAGCCAAAAGAGTCTTCTTCCAAAAAACTGATAACAAAATGAAGATATAGAACTACAGACATCGAAGACAAACATGCAAGTATAATACAAAAAGGTGTTAGGGCTGGTAGAATCACAGACACACACATACACACACACACACACACACACACACACACACACACACACACACACACACACACACACACACACACACACACACACACACACACACACACTATTAAATCCAGTCCTGTAGGACATATTATTTCACCCCTTATGTGTGCCTATGTAAATACTCTTAGTATCTGACAGTACTTCATTAGACTGATTAGTATTAGACACAACTAAAATACAAACAATACATCATCACATTGGTAATAAGCGCCATATGTAAAAATGCAAAAAATGTGCCATACATTATATAAGCAAATACAGTAATTAATAGTTGCTAAAATAATCTTAGATAGTCAAGCTGCAATTCATGTGGAATTGATAAGGTTTTCTCCTTTTTCATCAGCAATCTTCTGTGTTTCAGTAAAATATGTTGCATTTAAAAACGGTTTGAAGTCAAACTATTTCATAGGACTGATAGAAACTCAATTTAAGGTAAGATGTAGCTGGGCAGTTCATACACAAATGAATGGCAGTGCTGAATTTCCCTACTGTGAACCAATCTGTGGCAGTTATACTTCAGGGACAAAATGCAACACACAAATACTGACCCTTGCATTCATAGCACTGTGCTGCTGAACCTTGCATTCATAGTATAGTCAGGGACGGTGTTAGCATTTTGGGGGCCCCCAGCAAATGTCAAGTTTGGGAGCCCCTATGCACTTCCGTCAAAGTATCACCCTGTCACTGCCACCCCTCCAAAGCAGCCTTTTAGTTCATGCTGCAAACTTTTAGAAGCATTTATGTACAGACTAACCTTTAGCTACAATGCTGTTACAGTATGACAGGCCTATGTACCACACTATGTTCACCCATCTAACAAAGGGATGTTCACAGTTACCGGCATTTTAGTTACAACAATGATACACAATAGCAACTCTATGTATAGGTCTGGACTTAGGTGAAATGCTGTCTATATGCTCTAAAGTGCATTTTATTTTTCTCTTTTTACATAATCTTTTTATCCAATGATGGTTTGAAAAGAAATGATGATTAAGGAAAGAAATTCAATGCGGCTGTTCAACTTAAGTTTTCCTTGCATCCTTTCAGCACTCCCATCTTGACCAAGACAGCACAGTAATAACCACTTAGGAAACATATATAGGTGTTCTGAAATGGACTTTAGAGCATTTTCCCTACCTTTTAATCTGATGGTGTCCTAAACAAAAACCACGAGTAAGAAAAGAATTTCAGTATTTTCTTTTTCTTTCAAGGATGACATAAGATGAGCAGCCCAAGGCTTAAAATTCAAAGATGACAAAATAGTAGCTCACAAAAAACTAACAAGCCATCTGTTGCCTGGATACATAGGTCCAATTTGGGAATATGGCCTGCCGCCTTAACCTCCCCTCAAAAAAAAAAAAAAAAAAAGATAGTCACTGCCTATGCATCCCTCTGGTGTTAGATTGGAATGAAAGCAAATGTTCATATTGCCAGTGTCATGTGTTTCAAGGCGTCTACTTCATTTGCCCTAACTTCCGATTGACCAACACCCATTTGCCCAAGACCATTTGACCAAAATTTCATTTGACCGAAATTTCATTTGACTGACACTTCATTTGACCGACAAGTATTATTGACAAGAAAATGGGATATGCCCGCTTCAACACTGTAGTGCAACCCTGGAGTTAGAATATATAGTTAGGGAGGGTTTGGGGGCACAGCCCCCCACAATGGGGGGTGTGGGGGCAAAGCCCCCCACTTACTTTTGTTTTACTAAGCAATATTAAAGCAAAACTAAACAATATAATATTAAATTAAGTGGGGGGCTTCACCCACCACACCCCCCCATTGTGGGGTGTTTGCCCCCCAAACCCCCCCAAACTATATATTCTAACTCCAGGGTCGCACTACAGTGGGGAAGGGGGCATATCCCATTTTCTTGCAAATAATACTTGTCGGTCAAATGAAGCATCGGTCAAATGAAGTGTCGGTCAAATGGTCTCGGGCAAATGGGTGTCTGTCAATCGGAAGTTGGGGCAAATGAAGTAGATCTGTTTCAAGTGAGTGCTGACATACATAAATATAACATGACTCCTCACTCCTCAACCCAAACTGTCAAAGGCAGCTACCTATGTACATGCCTGAAGTGTGACTGTGAGGAAAGTGAAAAGAATAACGATTATAGTAATGTATTCAACTTTGTTTCTCCTAGACGGCACACGCTGCCCCTACACAGGCTATAGTAGCCTTCCTTGTACACATCTGAGATCTGTGAAAAAAGTAAAAGGAACAATGAAAACACTGTCTTCAGCCCAAACAGAAGTTGCAATGGCCTCATGTGCACACCTCTGTGGTTAGACAGTAATGAAAATTAAAGAAGTAAACCCAAAACAACCTATAGCAGCTTTCTGTGCACACACAGGTACTTGCGTATTATCACAACCAGATTTGCGAGGTGGCGTACTGTGTAATGCTTTCCGGGAAAGTACATGTGTTTATGGAAGAAGGGCACTGTGAAGTGTGACACACTATTGGGGCCCATTGTTTGCCATATACGAAGAGGAATAATCTGAAATTTCCTCTTTGCAGGGAGCACCCTTTTCCGAATTAGACACATGACTGCTGCTTCACAATGGCCATCAATGGAACTGCGAGCAGAGTGAACAGGTTCTCAACAACAGAAGTGTTGCCTTTGAAACGCGGTTAAAAGTGTTACTTACTACTCCCTGACAGGCAACTTGCATTGTCATGATGACTGTCGAGTAAAACTGAATGCATTTATTCCTCATAACCTTCCCTTTTTGTAACATCTAACTAAGGACTGCAGGCATTTGGATGCAGTTTAACAGTGTGAATGATTGCTTTACTGATAACAGTCAGCAAATAAAAGGTATGATTTCTTGCCATTACTGCGACTGCTGTGTGTTCATTTGTCGGCATATTTCATTGGATGTATGAACTTTGGCACCCAATGTAAGTAGTAAGCATTTACCAGGATGTTACACCCAAAAAATAACAGTCATTCATCCCCGCGGTCACAACAAGCAGTACTCGTCATGATCGTTGTATTCATTATGTGACGTCGGTAAAACACGCTATCCAAAAACCTGATTTTGCTCTCTTATTCCTCTTCCAAACCCACTAGCAGCATACCGGAAGACTTCTTAACAGTGCAGCCAACCCTTTAAAAGTTAACAGACACTGTTTCATAGTTTCATAGTTTCATAGTATAGTACTAGGCTATCTGCCCTGGGGCATTTGTAAGCCTAGCCATAGTGATGTGGCTTTTGCCACCCCATGAAATGGTACAAAAATATACAGAATAAATTTAGAATACTATGCCTCTGTCTAGTAGTGACACAGTGAAGGTCCCCTTATATAATAGAATTAGTTTACTGTGCCCCTGTCTAGCAGTGACACAGATGTGACCCCTGGGGTAAACTTACGATCTCCCATCCACTCATCAAGATTTCTCTTGAAGAGAGTCAGTGAGGGACTCTGCCTAATACGAACTGGGATCTTGTTCCAAAGCATGGGAAACCTCTGGGTTATGAATCTATCCCTCCAGCATGTCCTATTCATACTTATGCCGAGGTTTAAGTCTTTAGCTCTCGTGGTCCTGATGGATTTGGATTTTTTGAGGTGGAGCATGTCCATCAGATCCTGATTGGACATGGCCTTGTACGTCAGGCAGAGATCACCTCTGAGCAGGCGGTATGCTACTGAATAGAGCTGAAGTTTTTTTAGTCTGGCAGAATAAGACATATGTTGGAGACCCTTGATCCTCTTGGTGAGGTATTTTTGTGGTCTCTCCAGCTGTTGCAAATGCCGGGTGAGGTACATACCAAATGGGGCATTGTATTCAATCATGGGTCTGATGAGGAGGAATATAGGGTACAATGACATCCTTGGATCTGGATGTGAATCCCTTCATGATGAGGTGTGCAAGGTAGAATGTTTTTCTAACCACTTTGGCAACATGGGTGTCAAATGAGAGGTCGCTGTCGACTTGGGTCCCTAGGTCTCTGATTACTTTTTCTGTACTCAGTGGGTTGCTGTCTATGTGATAATTTGTGGGTACTTTGTTTTTCCCAAAGGGGATGACTATACATTTTTTGGCATTTAGTTTAAGGCCGTGACTCCGGCACCAGTTGTCCATTTCTGTGAGGCCTTTTTGTAGGATGTGTGTGTCTGCTAGTGTATCGACTATGGCACCTAGTTTGCAGTCATCTGTGAACTTTGTCAGCCACAGCCCTCCCATGTTTGCTTTAACATCTGAGAAATAAATGCTGAACAAGAGGGGTCCCAGGACAGATCCCTGTGGGACACCACTTGTGACTGGCTTTGAGTCTGACATTGCTCCAGTGATTGTAACTTTATGGGTTCTGTCCTTTAGCCAGTTTGCAACCTATCTAGTGACATAAGGGTTTACTTTTAAGCTGTTGAGCTTATCTATGATGCCTGAGTGGGGTATTGTGTCGAAGGCCTTAGCCAAGTCTAGGTATGCTGTATAGACTGCTTTGCCCTCATCAATGGCTCTAGTGACTCTTTCGAAAAAGTCAACCAGGTTTAAAAGGCAGGATCTGCCCTTTACAAAGCCGAACTGGCTGGGGTCAAGTGTCTGTAGGTCCCCTATGTCTCTGTTTATGAATTCCATAATGATTCTTTCCATAGCTTTGCAGACCAGGCTGGTTAAGCTTATGGGGTGGTAGTTTCCAGGGTCTGTAGAGGCACTCCCCTGTGGAGTGGGACCACTGTTGCTGTACGCCAGTGTTCAGGTACATATCCCGAAGTAAAGCTAAGGTTAAATAGCATTTTTATGTGTGGGTTTAGCTCCTCTTGGAGTTCACTTAACACGCAACCCGGGATACCATCAGGTCCCATTGATGCTGTGTTTTTTGCTTTGTTTAGGGCAGTTCTCACTTGGACATCTGAGATGACAGGAAGATTACATTCAGCTGGGATAAGTATTTCTTCTTTTGGGGGTGAAGGAGGGGAGAAATTTGCACTGAACCTGTCAGCCAGAATGTTGGCAATATCTGTGGGTTCAGTGTATTTTTTGTTGTTTTGAACCAACTCTGAGCATATCTGAGGGTTTCCGCCCAGGTTTCTAACATAGCTGAAGAAGGCTTTGTGGTTATCTTTAGTGTCCTTAGCGATTTTTCTCTCAAAGTTGGCCTTGGATGTTTTATGAGAGAACGTAGTTTTCTGCTAATGTTGATCAGAGATGTCTTCCTTCATGGGATTTTGCTCTGACGTGCAGTAGCTTCCTTCTTTTGTTATACAATTTGTTTATGGCTGAGGTCCACCAGACAGGATGCTTACCTTTGGTGGAGAGGGACTTGGATTTGTTTGGGATTGCATGATCCATGCATTCTTGGAGATGTCCATAGAAAGCATTTGTGAAGGATTCGCATTGTGAGATGTGGTATCCACTGGCACAGTGGGCTTAAAGGATATCATCTCAGTCTTAAGAAGAGTGAAGTCTGCTTTTGAGAAGTTTTCACTGTGGTCTTTTGTGCTGGGGTGGAGGTGGGATATGTATATCCAGGGTGATTAGTTTGTGGTCAGATCTCACTAGTGAGGGTATACTTCCGTGTGGAGCCCCCTTTTGTGGCTGCAGGCATTTGGATGCAGTTTAACAGTGTGAATGATTGCTTTACTGATAACAGTCAGCAAATAAAAGGTATGATTTCTTGCCATTACTGCGACTGCTGTGTGTTCATTTGTCGGCATACTTCATTGGATGTATGAACTTTGGCACCCAATGTAAGTAGTAAGCATTTACCAGGATGTTACACCCAAAAAATAACAGTCATTCATCCCCGCGGTCACAACAAGCAGTACTCGTCATGATCGTTGTATTCATTATGTGACATCGGTAAAACACGCTATCCAAAAACCTGATTTTGCTCTCTTATTCCTCTTCCAAACCCACTAGCAACATACCGGAAGACTTCTTAACAGTGCAGCCAACCCTTTAAAAGTTAACAGACACTGTTTCATAGTTTCATAGTTTCATAGTATAGTACTAGGCTATCTGCCCTGGGGCATTTGTAAGCCTAGCCATAGTGATGTGGCTTTTGCCACCCCATGAAATGGTACAAAAATGTACAGAATAAATTTAGAATACTGTGCCTCTGTCTAGTAGTGACACAGTGAAGGTCCCCTTATATAATAGAATTAGTTTACTGTGCCCCTGTCTAGCAGTGACACAGATGTGACCCCTGGGTAAACTTACGATCTCCCATCCACTCATCAAGATTTCTCTTGAAGAGAGTCAGTGAGGGGCTCTGCCTAATATGAACTGGGATCTTGTTCCAAAGCATGGGAAACCTCTGGGTTATGAATCTATCCCTCCAGCATGTCCTATTCATACTTGTGCCGAGGTTTAAGTCTTTAGCTCTCGTGGTCCTGATGGATTTGGATTTTTTGAGGTGGAGCATGTCCATCAGATCCTGATTGGACATGGCCTTGTACGTCAGGCAGAGATCACCTCTGAGCAGGCGGTATGCTACTGAATAGAGCTGAAGTTTTTAGTCTGGCAGAATAAGACATATGTTGGAGACCCTTGATCCTCTTGGTGAGGTACTTTTGTGGTCTCTCCAGCTGTTGCAAATGCCGGGTGAGGTACATACCAAATGGGGCATTGTACTCAATCATGGGTATGATGAGGGAGGAATATAGGGGTACAATGACATCCTTGGATCTGGATGTGAATCCCTTCATGATGAGGTGTGCAAGGTAGAATGTTTTTCTAACCACTTTGGCAACGCGGGTGTCAAATGAGAGGTCGCTGTCGACTTGGGTCCCTAGGTCTCTGATTACTTTTTCTGTACTCAGTGGGTTGCTGTCTATGTGATAATTTGTGGGTACTTTGTTTTTCCCAAAGGGATGACTATACATTTTTTGGCATTTAGTTTAAGGCCGTGACTCCGGCACCAGTTGTCCATTTCTGTGAGGCCTTTTTGTAGGATGTGTGTGTCTGCTGGTGTATCGACTATGGCGCCTAGTTTGCAGTCATCTGCAAACTTTGTCAGCCACAGCCCTCCCATGTTTGCTTTAACATCTGAGAAATAAATGCCGAACAAGAGGGGTCCCAGGACAGATCCCTGTGGGACACCACTTGTGGCTGACTTTGAGTCTGACATTGCTCCAGTGATTTTAACTTTATGGGTTCTGTCCTTTAGCCAGTTTGCAACCCATCTAGTGACATAAGGGTTTACTTTTAAGCTGTTGAGCTTATCTATGATGCCTGAGTGGGGTATTGTGTCGAAGGCCTTAGCCAAGTCTAGGTATGCTGTATGGACTGCTTTGCCCTCATCAATGGCTCTAGTGACTGTTTCGAAAAGTCAACCAGGTTTAAAAGGCAGGATCTGCCCTTTACAAAGCTGAACTGGGGGGGGGTCAAGTGTCTGTAGGTCCCCTATGTCTCTGTTTATGAGTTCCATAATGATTCTTTCCATAGCTTTGCAGACCAGGCTGGTTAAGCTTATGGGGCGGTAGTTTCCAGGGTCTGTAGAGGCACTCCTTGTGGAGTGGGACCACTTTAGCTGTACGCCAGTGTTCAGGTACATATCCCAAGTAAGGCTAAGGTCAAATAGCATTTTTATGTGTGGGTTTAGCTCCTCTTGAGTTCACGTAACACGCAACCCGGGATACCGCCAGGTCCCATTGATGCTGTGTTTTTGCTTTGTTTAGGGCAGTTCTCACTTGGACATCTGAGATGACAGGAAGATTACATTCAGCTGGGATAAGTATTTCTTCTTTTGGGGTGAAGGAGGGAGAAATTTGCACTGAACCTGTCAGCCAGAATGTTGGCAATATCTGTGGGTTCAGTGTATTTTTGTTGTTTTGAACCAACTCTGAGCATATCTGAGGGTTTCCCAGGTTTCTAACATAGCTGAAGAAGGCTTTGTGGTTATCTTTAGTGTCCTTAGCGATTTTTCTCTCAAAGTTGGCCTTGGATGTTTTATGAGAGAACGTAGTTTTCTGCTAATGTTGATCAGAGATGTCTTCCCTTCATGGGATTTTGCTCTGACTGCAGTAGCTTCCTTCTTTGTTATACAATTTGTTTATGGCTGAGGTCCACCAGACAGGATGCTTACCTTTGGTGGAGAGGGACTTGGATTTGTTTGGGATTGCATGATCCATGCATTCTTGGAGATGTCCATAGAAAGCATTTGTGAAGGATTCGCATTGTGAGATGTGGTATCCACTGGCACAGTGGGCTTAAAGGATACCATCTCAGTCTTAAGAAGAGTGAAGTCTGCTTTTGAGAAGTTTTTCACTGTGGTCTTTTGTGCTGGGGGTGGAGGTGAGATATGTATATCCAGGGTGATTAGTTTGTGGTCAGATCTCACTAGTGAGGGGTATACTTCCGGTGTGGAGCATTTTGTCCCCATGTTTGTGATGATCAGTTCTAGTATATTATCTCCCCTAGTGGGAGAGGTGACTAGTTGTTCCAGTGCATTTGAATTTATGAATTCCAGGAATCTTTGGGCTAGAATAATGTACCCAATCTATGTTTGGGTAGTTGAAGTCTCCCAGTATGATGGTATTTTGTGATACATTCATATCCTCCAATGTCTTCAGGAAGGCTGAGTGGGGTTCTTGAGATTGGGAGGGTGGTCTGTAACATGCTACCAGTTGTATAGCAGTTTTGCCTATGGTTAGTTGCACCTGTATGGTCTCTGATGCTTCATGTGTTGCTACTAACCTGGAGGTGTGGGTGTCCTTGATGAATATGGTCACTCCCCCTCCCTTTGTAGTTCGGCCCGGTTTTGGGGCGAAAAGCGTGATACGAGGTATAGCCTGGTAGCGCTGGGGTGCTCTCAGGAGCCTTGAACCAGGTTTCAGTTACTGCACAGACGCCAATGCTCTCCATGCTGAGGAGTGCATCAAGTGCCTGCATCTTGAGATTTAGACTTCTGGCGCTGAGCAGCATTACCCTTAGTTTTTTCCATTTTGTTTTCTAAGGAGGTGGGTTTGTCTTTGAGCCTTGCCTAAAAAGGCACTATGGGGTGGCAAGAGCCTTAGCCAATATCCGAAGCCCAGTGGTGACAGGTGTAAGCCATCCCTTGCGAGCAGCGTGGCTTGTCCAACATGTCATCCCAGGCAGACAGACATTGATCCCCTTAGAATGACACCAGTACTTGAGCCAATTGTTAAAGCTGATCATCTTGTCTTTGTATTGTGGTATCATTCTTGGTGAGGGCAAGATGCTGCTCAGGGTCAGGGTCATACCAGCCTGGGCTACATAATCGGAGAGCTCCTCTATGTCTCTTTTCATGTAGTCAAGGGAGGTACGTCTCAGGTCATTCACACCAGCATGGACAATGACGGAGTCATATTTGTACTTGCTTTGGAGTGACTTGAGTGCATGTGTTATGTGGCGGATCCTAGCTCCCAATAGACAGCTCACAGTCACCTTCTCCTTGTTCAGCCTGGTCAGCGGGACATCAGTGTGTCTGACTATAGAGTCACCTATTACTAGTGTATCAGGCAAGGTCTTTGGCCTTAAGGGCTGTGATTGGTTGACACACTGATTTATTGAAGTATGTGTTGCATGTGTTTTGTTTTGAGGTGGTGGATTTTTGGATGTCTGCTTTGGGAGCCTCTGTTGTTTTGGTAAGTTTTTATTAGAGCCTCCGAGTATGTCTTTGTGTTTTTATGTGTTTGGTTTGCAGTTGTGGTAGGTCTATGTGGGACTGGGATTGTTGTGTGTGTGGTTGCCATCTCCTCCTGTCTGGTCATGCCAGCCCTGAGTTGAGAAAGTTCAGCCTCCAGTTTGGCTATATAGTTGCATCTCTCACATGTATTTGTGTTTGTTGGGAGGAGGAGAGGGTTGTCTGTGTACATGAGACAATTGTAGCATTGTCTCAAGATACCCAGATTGACCAGCTGAATTGGAGATGATGCCAGTAATCTACCACTCAACATGCTAGAACAGTATAAGGGAGTGCTGTACCTTTAAGGGAAGTGGATATTCACAGGGGTGGTAAGTAGATGTAGTGCTTTACTTAGTACAAGAGTGCTTACTTAGTAGAGAAGTATTGAGAACAAGTGCTAGGCTTATAATATAGTGAGTAGTCTGGTTATACTAAGAGTAGAGCTTCCTTAAGGGAAAATTTGAAGAGCAGACTTGGCGGAGCCAGAAAAAGTTTAACCTTGTTTAACCGGTGCTGCACTATGCGCACAACTGCACAAAGCCGTGCAAACGCGGATTTTAAACAGTGAACTACAAAAGAGCTAGAAAAGGTCCAAAACAACCAATTACTACAGCATCTTGTGCTGAGGTCACTTCCTACAGGGACAGGTAGGCTGCTCAAGGCTCCCCACTCCCACTGGTGAGCAAAGAAACTTCCTTCTATCCAAGTAAGGTAATGGACAACACAGGAACTACACCACAGCCCAAAATACAGCAATGCCTGTAAACTGGTCTAAACTAGTCGAGGCGAGGCAGGAAAACAAGGATTTTTTTTTTGTTTTTTTGTTTTTTTGGTAGAAACACACAGAAAATGCAGAAACAGTGATTAATTAGTTACACAGGCTAGCACACTTTAGTGGGCAGCCTCCACAGTTAAATTAAACAAACAAACAAACAGACTTTCGATCAAATTCGACTAAAATGTAACTTTAAGTGCAGATTTTAAAATAATGCAGCAAACAGTTAAAAAACAGTTCAAGCTAGTTCAGGGTAAGCTACAGAAACTATTCCAAGTGAAAAAAAGCAAAGATACTTAAATCCAGAAAGTAGTCGCTTTTCTGAGTTCCCTGCTGCTAGGACCACTCTGCAGAACCACGAGGAGCTTGTCTGAGCAGTATAGCCAGAAAAAAAAACGCACAGAGGCGGATTTTAAACAGTGAACTACAAAAGAGCTAGAAATGGTCCAAAACAACCAATTACTACAGCTTCTTGTGCTGAGGTCACTTCCTACAGGGACAGGTAGGCTGCTCAAAGCTCCCCACTCCCACTGTTGAGCAAAGAAACTTCCTTCTATCCAAGTAAGATAATGGACAACACAGGAACTACACCACAGCTCAGAATACAGCAATGCCTGTAAACTGGTCTAAACTAGTCGAGGAGAGGCAGGAAAACAAGGATTATTTTTTTGTTTTTTTTGTTTTTTTGGTAGAAACACACAGAAAATGCAGAAACAGTGATAAATTAGTTACACAGGCTAGCACACTTTAGTGGGCAGCCTCCACAGTTAAATTAAACAAACAAACAGACTTTCGATCAAATTCGACTAAAATGTAACTTTAAGTGCAGATTTTAAAATAATGCAGCAAACAGTTAAAAAACAGTTCAAGCTAGTTCAGGGTAAGCTACAGAAGCTATTCCAAGTGAAAAAAAAGCAAAGATACTTAAATCCAGAGAGTAGTTGCTTTTCTGAATTCCCTGCTGCTAGGACCACTCTGCAGAACCACGAGAAGCTTGTCTGAGCAGTATAGCCAGAAAAAAACGCCCAGAGGCGGATTTTAAACAGTGAACTACAAAAGAGCTAGAAATGGTCCAAAACAACCAATTACTACAGCTTCTTGTGCTGAGGTCACTTCCTACAGGGACAGGTAGGCTGCTCAAGGCTCCCCACTCCCACTGGTGAGCAAAGAAACTTCCCTCTATCCAAGTAAGGTAATGGACAACACAGGAACTACACCACAGCCCAGAATACAGCAATGCCTGTAAACTGGTCTAAACTAGTCGAGGAGAGGCGGGAAAACAAGGATTATTTTTTGTTTTTTTTTTTTTTGGTAGAAACACACAGAAAATGCAGAAACAGTGATAATTTAGTTACACAGGCTAGCACACTTTAGTGGGCAGCCTCCACAGTTAAATTAAACAAACAAACAAACAAACAGACTTTCGATCA